>NC_141542.1:122272500-122562500 GCF_021556685.1 Rattus norvegicus | reverse complement strand
CTGACCAGGTCTTCCAGGTGTTATTGTGGATGGACGATGGCGATGGCAGGGGGTTGGGGGGAGAAAGAAGGTGAGTGGGGATGGAGTAAAGGAAGAAAATGAGGGCTGCAGGAAAGTCCAGAGCAGAAAAAGGAACAAAGAGGCACTGTCCTAATCTCTCTTCTCCTGCTGTGACGAGACACCATAACCAAGGCAGCTTATAAAAGAAAGAATTCAACTGGGGGTTTGCTTACCATTTCAGAGGGTAAATCCACAAACATCATGGTGGAGATCATGGTGACATCCAGGCAGGCATGGTGCTAGAGCAGTAGTTGAGAGCTCATGTCTGATCAATAAGTTACAGGTAGAGAATGAAATTGGGCCTCACATAGTCTTGTGGAACTTCAAAGCTCACCACACGCCCACCCACCCCACCCCACTCCTGTTGTCATAATTCCTCTAAAAAGGCCACACCTTCTAATCCTTCCCAAACAGTTCCACTAAGGCCCAAGCATCTGAACATATAAGCCTATGTGGGTCCTTTGCATTCAAACCAGCAGAGACACCTAGGCCTAGAATGCTGCTCAGGGAACCTCACGGTCAGCTGACAAGGAGGAGTTTTACCTACCCACATCACACATTGAATATATGCCCCATCTGAGACCCATCAAGTCTTCAGTATCCAGCTACTGGAATTTTGTTTGTTGCCTTTTCTGGGCCTGTCCATGGTGCTATTTTTGTTTAAGAACATACACACATACGACACACGCTTCTTTACAGGCAACCTGGTGTCTGGAAGACGCAGTGAAGACAGAAGATGAATAGCCATGCTGCGAGCCCTCACCATGAGAGTCATCTGGAAGACCAAGGGGAGTTCTTATTAGAATATGCCAGACAGCAAAGAGATGGGATGATTTACTGTATGAGAAAAGGCACAGAGGAAATCCCAATGAGAGAACTCACAGAGATTCTTTGGACTTGGAAGATAGAAAATACATATTTTTTTTGGTGCAGTTGGAATAATTTTATAGCGTTTGGTAAGTACAGTCAGCTCCTGCACTCTGATAATGTGACAGGTAGCCACTTCCTGCTAAGATTTGTTCTCCACCGAGGCCCTGCATATATGCATGAGGCCCCGGGACCTTGAGGGGCTGAGTTCAGTCTTTCCTCTTTGTCTCCATCATTTCTTAAGATTTGAGGTTGGAAAATCCAGTTGGTTTTCTAGCCTTATAAATATTGAAATGGACTTTTCGGCTAGAACCTGAGAATCCCTCCCTCCTTGACCGCCCCAATGGGGCTGTGTATTCCCATGTTTGGCTTGTTCCTCTTCTTATCGGGGACTCAAAGGGGAGTCCAAAACATGGCACAAAAGATGGGCTTCTAGGAAATGGGATCGTCCTTGAGGTGAGATCATCTTGGTAAAGCAGGACAGAAGTGCAGTGTGCAGCTTTGGGGAAACAGAGACCAGCAAGAATTAGGGATAAGGGTGAAGGGGTGGGTCAAGGAGGAGGCCAAACAGAGACTGACAGGTGTGGGTGGCAAACAGCAGGAGCAGGACTCCTCACCAGCCTCAGGTAGGCACTTTGCTCTTCCAAACCACTGCATCTGTATTTATGGGGTGAGATGCGGTATTTTGGCATGCATATAAAATGTGTGTTAATCAAATCGTGGTAACTGATATCTATTACCTCAAGCATGTATCCACTCTTTGGGCTCAAACCCTCCCTTCTGGGTATTTGGAAACATGCAATAATGTATTGTTAAGGGTGATTGCCACTGTGGTATTTCGTACCCATTAGCCAACCCTCTCCAGCACTCACCCTTCCCTTCCCTCCCAAATCTGGTGATCTCTACTCTCCAATTCTCTGAGATCAACTGATTTGGTTTCCACATAAGGGCAAGAAGTTGTTTTCCTTTTCCTTGCATTTTCTTTTCATTCAATCTAATGTAGGGCTGCAAAGAAGATAATCAGGCAATGACAGTTTGGTTTTCTCAGTGTAGAAGTATGTTCCTAAATACTAACATTTTTTAAATTTATTGGGCCAGCTCTCCAGCCCAAACACTAACATGTTTTCTGTTTTCTTTCATTGCTTCCTTTGTTCCTTGGCACCTTTGTTCATCCTTCCCTCCCTTCAGTTGGCAGCTACAGGGACTCTAATGAAAAATACCCAGCTTTCCTGTCACCCGAGTTAAGCATTTGGACACTGGAAGGCTAGAAGGTGACTCCTGTGTAGCCCTCCCCAACATGGGTCACCGTGGGTGAGCATATGCAGTCTGTGCATATGTGTTTGTATGTTAGTGCATGTCTGCATGTAAGAGGCTTCTAAGGGTCTGCTCTGAAAAGATGTGTCTGTAAGGGCCTCGTTTGACTAAGCTTCAGGGTCAGTGAGGCAGTCACAAATGATCTGTTGAGAGACCCTGAGCAAAACACCCACCACTAACTACACGTTTTAACATCTATTCAAACGTTTGAGCTACCTGTGTTTGACTTAAGAAAACTAAGTGTAGCTGAACTCCTACTTGATGAATGGAATAGGAGACACCTGTCTGCCTCTGCTCTATAGGACACATGCCAGGGCATGCTTGATGGGGTCCCAGCCTTTCTCTAAGCTCCCCATTGAGTCACCACACTGGGGAAGTGTTGGATCCACGCCTTGGCCATCGGCGGCTTTAACTGGCTCCAGGCCTGCAGCTTTCACACAACAGGTGCCAGCAACCTTTCATGCTACCAGAGAATCAGCTCGACAGAAACTACTTTGGGTAACACGAGAATACGGAGGTCCCTGCTGGAGAGGCTCAGGCAAGAAGCGAGTGTCTCCCGTGAGGGATCTCAGGAAAGTCCCAGTTCACAAGTCTCGGGGCTCTCGGGTGGAGATCAGTTTGGGGATAAGTTATCGAGAGAACCAATCGAATACCTGTGTTTGCATGAATTGTTAGGGTGAGAAACGGCCCACTTCCGTAACAGGGTATTATGGGGCCTGTTGTGTTTGGAACCCACAGCAGGATAGAGAATCTCCCCTGGTGCCATTGCAGGAACTTGGGTTTCCCAGCATCCCACAATAACCCCCGAGTCAGTTCCAGGAAGACTGGACTCCGAAAGAGTCAGATTTGAAATTCTCTCCTTCAATGCGGCCTCTGATGTTACTCTAGCTGTCTGTACACTGTGTGAGTATTTAAATAGTATTTTCTGGCTGCTAAACATAGTTCATAGACCCATTAAGAATAAAATTTAAAAAGAACCAGCTTCTAAAGGGGAACGTGGGCCCTTTTTCTAATGTCTCCCATACAATGTTTAATCTAGGATTGGGTGACTGACTGGGTTGTTTAACAGTCATCAAAATCCAGGTTTGAAGATAGAAACCAAATATGTTTTAGTTCTTTCATCTTTTGAAGCGATAACCCAGAAGATCCCCCAAGCTCCTGGATTTCTTCCATTTAGCTTTCACCAAATGTGAACTCTAAACTCCCCGTGTGCTTCAGTTTCTTTGTATATGTACATTATAGATGCAGGAGAACATTTACAAGGAGTCTACTACATGCCATATGCTTCCCTTGGAGTTTGGATCTGAAGACAGGAGTTAGCTTCTGTCCTTGAAGAACTTAGTTGGGTAGATAAGGCTGCGACAGGAAGTGGCACTGTGGTGGTTTGGGTATGAGAGAGGCGTGGTCTTGTTGAAGGAGATGTGACCTTGTTGGAGTGGGTGTGGCCTTGTTGGAGTGGGTGTGCCCTTGTTGGAGGAGGAGGTGTGGCCTTGTTGGAGGAGGTGTGGCCTTGTTGGAGTGGGTGTGGCCTTTGTTGGAGGAGGAGGTGTGGTCTTGTTGGAGGAGGTGTGGCCTTGTTGGAGTGGGTGTGCCTTTGTTGGAGGAGGAGGTGTGGCCTTGTTGGAGGATGTGTGCCACTGTGAGCTTGGGCTTTAAAACCCTCCTCCTAGCTGCCTGGAAGCACTCTTCTCCTAGTGGCCTTCATATGAAGATGTAGGACTCTCAGCTCCTCTCAGTATGTACCATGCCTGCCTGGACCCTGCAACGCTCCCACCTTGATAATAGTGGGACCTGAAAACCAGCCCTGATTAAATGTTGTTCCTTTAAGAGGTACATTGGTCATGGTGCCTTTTCACAGCAGTAACACCCTAAGATAGACATCAATTGGTAAAGCCAGCCATGGGGGGCTTTCAAGGAAGGGATGGTCATTTCTAGGGTCACTTACCATGGAGTTGTCATTGGCAAAATGTCTGAGTTTCATGTTTAAAATTGCGTGTATGAGGGTGTTCTCTGGAATCATAAAAGAGATGACAAACCCAACTGGCAAGCAGGGTCGACTCACAGAAGTCAGCCTGAGATGATAGCCAAGGTTACCACTGGGGTAGACACATGACCAGATCAGATGAAGGGCATGCTGGCAGAGGGCAGCACTGATGGAACAAAGTTGTTTACCTCATGGTGACAGGATAGCAGAGAACGAATGAGAGAGAGGAAGAAGTTCTCCTTATTACCACTCTATGGTCACTCCACAGATCCAATCCTTCCAACAAGGCTCCCCAACTTCCATCACATCTTGAGCACCCTCCATGGCGAAGACCAAGACTTCAACCTGCAAGGCTTTGAGGGACATCTCATATGAAAACCAATGCATGCAGTTAATGGGGGCTCTCAGGTGGGTTACTGTTCAGTCCGGAAATGATGGGCACACCGATGCTGCTGGGTTTTGAGGGCTTTGGGGCTCAGCCTCCGTGCTTCTTCCTCTAGGAGCCTGACAGCTGCGGTGGTTAGAATATGAATGTCCCCATAAACTCATGCCTTCAGTCTCGGAGCTGGTATCTCTGTGAGGATGTTTGGTTGACTTTGGGGAGTGGCGCTTGGGCTGTAGGAAGTAGGCCTCTGGTGGCAGGATACAACATCCCTGCTGCTTCCTGTTTTCCTTCTCCCACCTAAGGTGGTCATTGTGGGCACTAAGCTTGGGGAAGCATGCACAATGCTGCACTCTTTATATTCAGGGAACCAAGGACAGACCAACATAAGGAGACAAAGTCCAACTTGGTGAGCAATGAGTTTTCTCGGAGTTACTTGCAGGAGTATGGGTAAGACGTTATTTACAGTAACGGAAAACACAAAGGCAAAACATCACCAAAAGCCACCCCAGCTTGGGTAATACTCCATGACAGCTAGGAACCATGGGCACAGGGTAATACTTGCGTGCAGTTCAATAGGTAGGAAAGTGGGGATTTTTTGTCCGTTTGTTTTTGGGTTTGTTTTTTGTTTTGTTTTGCTTTTTTTTTTTGTCAGCATATTTGATCTGAGCCTCTTCCAGACTACTCAGCTTCTTCGAGTGTCTTTCAGGCATCCTTATGGCTTAGATGAGCTTGAGGAGGGAGAAGTCTTGTGAATGTGGTAGATTTTTGAGACTTCCTGAATCTTAAGGATCTCCCCTGCAGGAGAGGATGCTTTCCCTCTTTGTAGCATATCCTGAGCCTCAAGGGGCTTCCCTCCAAGGTGGAAGATTTTCTCTCCGAGGAAGCGTAATGGTGATACAGGCAGCGGTCCTCAACCACACCCTCTCACCACCATGTTGTTCTGCCCAAGGACATGGACACACATTCTAAAACAATCTAAACCCTTCCTTCCCTTAACCATTTCCTCCTTCTAAGTCACAAAATAGAATGAAGTGTACATGAGGCATGGCCAGTGGAGAAGACGGCTGGCGGAGGCTCCATTATCAAAGCTCTGAACTTCCCACGTCCCTTCTACTTGGCGTGAATACTATCAGGACGGCTGTGTTCACCTGAAGCTAACCAAGAAGAGTACCTGTGTAGTCAGCACCATCCGGAACTCTCTGCCTAAGCCTGGCCCCCTGGGAGGGGCCAGGACCCCACATGCCTCTCCCAGGAATTATTCCTAACGTTCGTAAGGCATCGTGCTCATTTTCTTCACGGGTGTAACAATCAATAAATTGTCCTTATACCCCACCCACTCTCGGGGCGAGATGCTATTTAAAGTTCGTGAGTCACAGGAAAGAAAGAAAACATGGAGGTGGGAGGTAGGAGGTATGGGGACAAGGGGGTTCCAGAGAGAAAGAGTAGCGAATGAGAGAAAGTTGGGTGTGAGAGAGGGGGTGGGTGAAAATGGCTAAAATTCATTGTTTAAATGTATGAAACTGTCAAAGAGTACAGAAATATTTAAAATGAAATAAAAGCATTCGGCTTGAATTTGCAGGACTTGCAGGCTGCTGTTGGCGAGCAGAGGAAGCATCATCACCCTGGAGCCCTCTCTCCACATGACTCTGGAGGAGTTCTTTCACCTTCTGGCCTGGTTCTCTCCTCTGTAAGTTGAGTCATAGGTTTGCCCGCCTGCCTAGGCCTTTCCTGAATGGAGTTGGTGCCCTCCGTGGACTTCAGCTTCCCTGACCTTGTGCTTTGAGCTTGCCCAGCTTTCATTAAACCTCACATTCCGAGATGGGATCGTCTGGTAGCATCATATGAATTTATCGCTTGTAATTCTGCGGAAGCTCGGTAAGATGGTGGAAGCCGCCACACTCAGCGTCAGAGCCTGCCTTTCCTTTATTAAGCACTAAATTCTGTATCCTTATGCTCCCGCCTGTCTCTTCGAGTCATTGGTAAAGTTGCTGTTAAAACACAAGTCTGAGATGATGAAAGAACTCATTAAGAAAAAAGCAACTGGGGGCTGGGGATTTAGCTCAGTGGTAGAGCGCTTACCTAGGAAGCGCAAGGCCCTGGGTTCGGTCCCCAGCCCCGAAAAAAAGAACCAAAAAAAAAAAAAAAAAAAAGAAAAGAAAAATGCAACTGGAGCCATTCTGAAATGAAAAAAGTGAAGTTCCCTTCTGAAGACCAAGAAAAGTGGGATGCGGGCCCACTTCCCAATGCCCCTTCCTGACACTTCCCAGGCCTAGAGGACCCTCTGTGACCTTGAGATGATTCTGCCTTGTTTCTGCTGACACTTGTCCCTTTATCTCGCTGTGCCTTCACTGTCTGCTCCGTGGTTTCTCCCACAGGATAGAGAAACATCCGACTGTTTTGAACAGCTGTCCCTTGGTGTCTGTGAAAGATTGGTTCTGAGACCCCTATTGGCTGTACAACCCACAGGTTCTTGGATCTTTCTGAGAAAAGAGGCCCTTCCAATTAAGCCTATGCACATCCTCCTGATGCTTTAAACTGTGTTTCCTGCAATCCCTATGGCGAGGTACATGGTGCATGATAGTTTTCCACTGTACTACAGGGGACAATGACAAGGCTCACACAAGTGCCCATCTATATGTTCATAGGAACGGTTATCATGGCTGCTTAATATCCTTAGTCCAGAACTACTCGAACTGCTCTCAGATGCACACACGTTTAGGAAATCCGAGGTAGGTGTTTCTGAACACTGAGCTCCCACAGCACCCTCCGGCAAGCGCTGCTGCTTTCTCTTCTTCCTCAGCACTGGGCCTTCTTCCTGATGCCTCTTCAGATTTGCCACAATACAGTGCAAAAGGAAGTGGTCCTCCCAATCCCCTGGCCAGGGAGAAACCACAAGGGTGTAGCATAGATAGGCAGCTGTCAATCTCAGGGTCCCATCCGGCAGGCAGCCCAAGGCTAACGCTGAGACTGAGAAGTCTTGTCCCTTTCACAGGCTTACTCTCCGATTCAAGCTACTCTAAAGGAAGAACCACATCAGTGTGGCCTGCCCACCCTTGTGCAATCAGACCCTTGTCACGGGCACTTCGAGATGAGACAGCAGCAGCTTCAGATCCAACTCACTGTGGCATGGTCAGGTCAAACAGGTTGCAGGCAATGCCCCCACAGAGAGCCAGCGGTGGGGTGTGGCTTCATCTTTCCCACAGTTCTCTAGCTAGAAGCCAATTTTCAGATCCCTCCCATCCAAGCTTGTGAAAAGAGCCGTCCCCTCTTCTGTCCCTTTCTGTACCGGACAGACTCCTGTCTTTTGCCTGTTCAGGGCTGTCCTCGGCTGTCCCCATTCTCAGATGCCTCGATCACACCAGTGACTGTTTTCTATCCCCTATCCAGTGGCCTTCTACACTGAGGCACACCTGCTGTAATGCTTTGGTGTCCTGAAGGTCTTCAGGCTGTGTTGCCCCCTCTGTAGACTTCAGGGGCAGAGCACAGGACCTCTCTCCAGAGAGTGGCCTCTGCTCGAGGGTGGGGCCTTTGCTCACTGTCAGGAGGACTAGAAGGCCTGCTTAGCCTGGGGTACAGGCCACAGAGCTGCCACACTATTGCCTTGAGTGAGCACTCACTCACTAGCCACGGCATCAGATTTCCTGTTAAAGTCGTTCAGAGGCAACTGCATTCTTTCTCTAAATTTTTAGTTCTGAATACTTCTAGGCTTAAAGTCACTAAAGCCATGTGGGCTCCTTCACACTCCCCAGGACGCTTTTCATGTATGTTCTATAGCCTTTGCATGATTGTCTTTTCTGTGTGTGCATGTATGCGCATGTGCACATGCGGGAGCCATGCCTGTGGAGGCCAGAAGTAGACAGAGGGTGTCCTCGATCACTCTGAATGGGCCTCTCCCTCAATCTAGAGCTTACCAATTAAGCCGGTCTAGTTGGCGAACCCTGGATCCTGTCTCTGCTTCTGTGTTGGGGTTACCGGGACTTGTTAGCCTTCTTAGGGTATACCAGTTAGGGACTGAGGGACGCTGGCAGAACCTGGAGGTCAGGTCTGTTTTGACATATAAAATATACGTATAAAATATACGTCTCTTGTCCCTGGTCGGAAACCAAACAATAGAAAATGAAGTGTGACTCCATCAGTTCATGACCCTGAGCCAGAGGATGCTCTTCCTTTCAGAAAATACTTCTAACAGTAAAAGTAGATGAGAAAGAAATCCACAAGGAAGTAGATATGCTGGTTAGTTATTTCATGAGCTGGTTAGTTATTTCATGGTGCAAGCCAGTGTTATCCAGGAAGAGTAAACGTCAGTTGAGAAAGTGCCTCCATCAGACGTCCCTGTGGACATGGCTGCGGAGGCCTTTCCTTCGTTGATTAAATGTTCAAATGCCCATCTACTGGGTAGGTTGGTCTGGGTCGTCTAAGAAAGCAAACCTGAGGAATATCGAATGGCCAGGGAGCACTTAAAGAAATGTTCAACATCCTTACTCATCAGGTAAATGCAAATCAAAACAACCCTGAGATTTCACCTCATGCCAGTGAGAATGGCTATGATCAAAAACTCAGGTGACAGCAGAAGCTGGAGAGGATGTGGAGAAAGAGGAACACTCCTCCATTGTTGGTGGGGTTGCAGACTGGTACAACCCTCAGGAAATCAGTCTAGAGATTCCTCAGAAAATTGGACATTGAACTGCCTGAGGATCCAGCTATACCTCTCTTGGGCATATACCCAAAAGATGCCCCATCATACAACAAAGACACGTGCTCCACTATGTTCACAGTAGCCTTATTTACAATAACCAGAAGCTGGAAAGAATCCAGATATCCGTCAACAGAGGAATGGATACAGAAAATGTGGTACATCTACACAATGGAGTACTACTCAGCTATTAAAATCAACGGCTACATGAAATTCTTAGGCAAATGGATGGAACTAGAAAACATCATCCTGAGTGAGGAAACCCAGTCACAAAAGAACACATATGGTATGTACTCACTGATGAGTGGTTATTAGCCCAAAACTTGGAATACCTAAGAAACAATTCACAGACCATATGAAGCTCAAGAAGAAGAAAGACCAAAATGTGGATGCTTCATTCCTCCTTAGAATGGGGAACAAAGTACCCATGAGAGGAAATACAATGACAAAGAGTGGAGCAGGGACTGAAGGAAAAGCCATCCAGAGACGTTCCACCTGGGGACCCATCCCATATGCAGATACCAAACACAGTCACTATTGCTGATGCCAAGAAGGGCTTGCTGATGGGAGCCAGATATAGATGTCTCCTGAGAGGCTCTTTCCTACCTGATACAGAAGAGGATGCTTGCAGCCAACCATTGGACTGAACAAGGGGACCCCAGTGGAGGAGTTGGAGAAAGGACTGAAGGAGCTGAAGGGGTTGCAGCCCCATAGGAAGAACAATAATATCAACCAACCAAACCCCCCAGCTCCCAGGGACTAAACCACCAACCAAAGAGTACACATGGAGGGACCCATGGCTCCAGCTATAGGATGTAGCAGAGGATGGCCTTTTCTGGCATCAACAGGAGGAAAAGTGATTGGTCCTGTGACTCATTTCCCCAGTGTAGGGGAATGCCAGGGTGTGGAGGTGGGAGTGGGTGGGTGGGAGTGGGAGCATCTTCATAGAAGTGGGGGCATGGGGGAAGAGGGATGGGAGAAAGGGGGAAGGAGACAACATTTGAATGTAAAAACATAAAATATCCAATAACAAAGAAAGAAAGCAGGCTGAGCAAATCATGGAGAAGAAGCCAGTGAGCAGAACTCCTCCACAGCTTCTGCTTTGGTTCCTGCCTGAGTTTCTGCCCTGGCTTTCCTGGGTTAAGAACAATAACCTTTAAGCTAAAATAAATCCTCCCCACCCACCCCAACCACCCAACCCCAATTGCCTTTGGCCATGGCTTATCACAGCAAAGTTAAGACTGTAGGTAAAAGCATGAGTTCCAGAGTAGGACTGCTAGTTTTTGAACAGCTTCCTGACCTCCCAGCAACCACTTCACCTCTCTGTGTCACAATTTACTGTCCTACTCACTCCATCTGGCACCCCCAGAAGCCCTGAAGCTTTTAAGGAACCGATGTGAGCCCGGCGCCTGCCATCTAGAGAGTTCTGACATACGGTTTTCAGATAGCAAACCACGTTTTCTTTAATTTGAGCAAAGTGGCAGACAAATCTTTTCTACGGGCCAGATAAAAATATTTTAAGCTTCAGGGGCCATCTGCAGTCTCCGTCACTTCCTCTCCTCCTCTTCTTTCACTATCAGTTAAATGTGCGGTACCGTCGAGAGCATTGTGAACCCACGGTGCCTTTGTTTGTCAGCCCAGTTTCAGTGGAAGATCACAGACAGGTTAACACGCAGCACAGGCAAGCTTTGGTCTCCACTCTTCCTTTCCTTGTGAAGCTGTAGAGCCTGTCAACAGGAAGAAAATGGAGAGTAACCTAATTATGTCTCATGTGCCCTCCACTCAACTTTCAAACTATGAGATCTGCACCATTTACCCTGGCTACTGTCCCCCTGAACACCCAGAGCAGTACCAGAGGCTCCTGTGTGCCGTCCCAGCTGGTGACATACCAGCATGGATGGCCATTTTGACGCTGCTGCTAGGTTCCAGTCTTCTGGGCAGTTTGATATGGCCTGATGGTTGTGTCCTTGCCACGTGGCCTAGGGTGTGTGTGACAATGCCACTCCTTTTGCACCCTCAAATTGTCACAGATCAGATTCTGTCCCTTGGTCCTTCTTCCAGTGGTCATCTGAAGACACAGAAACCGTGATCCATAAGACAGGAACTTTGAACTGAGATCTTGGAGTCCCCACGGGAACTGGAAACTTCTGCCGCCAACTGCCACGTGAGAACAAACGCTTCTTTATTATTACAGGGTCCCCGTCAGAGCAGCCAGCAGTTAACATGTTACAACATGAACTACGGTTTCATGACCTTTCTGAATGCACATTTGTTCCTGTGTGATACGCAGTAGGACTCTGTAGTTTGAAGATTTGTCCAAAGAACAAATGATCGCGTATAGGTTCCCTTTGAGTCACGGTGGCTGTGACGCCAGATAGAAGGGCAGAGGAGAGTAAAAATTTGTGGCCGTGAAGGTGTGCGGAGGGACATCTTGGGTCATGGCAGTGGAAGTGCGAGGCAGGTGCTGTTCACATCATGGTGGAACAGGACTGGGTGACACCTTCAAAGGCCTGTCCCCAGTGACCTACTTCTCCCATCCAGGTCCTACCTCTCCTAAAGCCTCCACAGTCTCCAAAATATCGTGCCAGCTGGGAACAAGTGTCTAAAACACGAGCCAGGGGAACGTGTCAGATTCCAGCCATGATGGCGCACTGCATTCTGTAGCTTTTGCTCTTTTACCTCACTCTGTGGCACGGTTTAAAAATGTATTCACATCGGTAAATGTCCGAGCTCTAACAATGTTATTTATCCGATTTAACTAAGCTACCCCGGGTCCACAGAAATGTGTGAAAAATATTTGCATTAACGTATTTAAAAGATAATGCCTTCAACTCTCTGAGAGGATTTTAATTGTTTTCAGCTAGCATATAATTAGCATCTCGTCAGCTGCTGCTACACACTGGAAAGGTGGCTTAGACTTTGTGTGGCATTTTTACGCATTTTTCTTTTTAATCTCTGTGGTTCTCCCCAAAGTCCCTGTGTGACTTAGAGGAGAAGGCCACATTTCTCTGTGGAAATGAGCTCAGATCCCTAACACTTTCAATGACTTTCCTTCAGGGACTTTCCCTGGCCCCTGTCACTCAGAGAGTCCCTTTCTAAACTGGGATGAAACCTGAACCCTGGCTGTGAGGCTTAGGAGAGTCTTTAAATAGCCTAGAGCAGGGCACACACGGAGCACCCAGTCAGCTACTCTTGGAAAACTGAGGCTTAGAGTTAAGACAACACCAGCCCTGAGCTCAAGGGGCACACTGAGCAGAGTGAAGACTGTTGATTCTCTCCTGTGTTCATTCATCCTGTGTCCACGGGGAATATTTTGCAACTTCCAAGTATAATTTGCTTTGTTTTTTTTTTCCCCCTGCAAGGCAAAAACAAAACAGCCCTAAATTTCTAAACTTTCATCCAAATTTAAGTTATTTTTCAATTAATAAAAATTAAACAAACCAAGGCAGGCGGTCCAGGAGAGATGATGGCTCAGCAGTCAAGAGAGGGTGCTGAATTCAGGTTCCTCCATCTACAGAAAAGCTTGGCATAGTCATGGACACGCCTTCAACTCTATCGCTGAGGGGTGTACACAGCGGGTTCCCTGGGGCTTGCTGGCGGCCAGCCTCACTAGAAAATCCAAGCTCTGGTTCCCTAAGGCGACCCTGCCTCAAAGAAACAAGACAGAGATGATATAGGACACCCGTCTCCCTCTTCTAGCCTTGCGCGGCGTAAACACCAGCTCACACACATGTGCCTGTCCCATGCACACATATGTTTAGCACACATGCTCTCTCTCACTCGAATGAGTCAGCCATTAGTTTCATTGTGTTTGTCACTGGGTGGGTGGAGCTCCCCGGGTGGGTGGGGCTCCCCAGGCTCTACCCTAGTTCTGTGTCAATCATAAGCCTCCCTCTCCAAGGCCCTCCTACTCAGGCAGCCTTTCACCAAACTTAGAGTATCCTCTCCCATGGCATAAACTGCAGATGCTCCCCTAGGCTAGCGCCATCTTGCTTTACGCTTTCAGATTTCTGTGTCTGCTTCTAACCCTATTTCATTTTCAACTGACGTGCTAGAAGAGAGCTGTTGGTTAATAGGCAATCCCTACACCAAGCCACCCGATCAAAATTCTGGTTTGTTCCAGACAGAATAAAGAATACCTTATTTTATTATCAAAAACATTAATTGTATGATGTTTTTGTTACATATTTCAAATAAAGTGATAAATTAAAGTTGTTAATCAATCAATTATTTAAATTTAATGAATTAGATCAGTTTAATTCCAGGTTAGGCTGCAAAGTTGGCTGTGGGATTTTGATGTTGTTACTGTTTTGTTTTGTTTTTTTTTACTGAAACCATTTCTGACATCCGGAATCTATGCTGCTCCCCTAGGCTTATTGCCCCTTCGGATGACACAGACTCCTTTTTGTGTTTATCCACAGCGCGATATGCAGATTCGTGCAATAAAATAATAGACCTCTCTCCTAGAGAGTAGTCACTAACTGGAAAATGTTCCCAGAGGCTATGATCCGAGGGTTGAGAGTATGCGTGGAGGCTGCTTCCCTAGAGACCCCAGGCCTCTGGGTGCTGCACCAGCGCATAATAGATAAAGGACAACAAAAACTGGAACCAATGTTCTGAAAATGTCAACCCAGCCATTTTCCTGTCAGAGCTGCTCCCGCTTCATCATTGGTCGTTGATGAGCTTTTAGCGGCTTGGCAACATTGTGGTCGTTCAGAGGAGTATTACATAGTCCCCGACAAGCATACGGTCATGCAAGGCCGCCCAGGAAGTAGGGGCTTTGAATTCACACCCACGCAGTCTGCCTTCAGTGGCCACGTACTTGCCTCAGCAACACCCTGTCCTTAGCTTCCTATAGAAAGAAGAAGGCGCGCTGGGTTATAAAGTGTGCCATGATCTCCGGTCCCCAGTCTGCCATCAAGGACGTTCCTCATTATTTTTCTTCATTGTGCGCATGGATGAAATATGGACCCACAGAGGGAAAAAAATAGCACAAAACATATATTCATTTTATGAAATTATAACAGGTTGGAAGGAGGCCAGGTGGGGGGAGGCGGTTTACACCAAGAATCAGTGATAACCCTGGGGGAAAGACTTCAGAAAGGAACTCCAAAGTGTTTTCCTAATTTCTGGTCATTAAGTTACTTTCATCCTTAATTCTCCCTGGCCACACTTACAAACAAGAGAGCTTCCAGGGGAGAGGGAGAGAAAAGAGTGGGGAGAGAAAGAAAATGATGGTGAAGCTGCACAAGGGCTGAGGTCCGGAGGGCTCGTGGTTTGCTGGGAGTCTGGTCAGAGATCTTTCTAGGAGCTTCCAGCAGCTCCTTGCCACAATGGGGCTGCTCCTGCTATGCGCCGTACGTTCCCCAGAGGGCGCTGTACTCTGTTATTTCAAGACTCCGCCGGGTTTGCAGAGAGGGAATAACAGGTCTTTTCTGTTTGCCGTGTGAAGTTCCATCCGTGAATTGAATCTGTGGAGAATTAGCCTACAGGTTCTTCCACTTTGCAGGCCAGCAGCAGAGAGCTACCGTCCACACAGGCACAGGGATGCTCTTCCCGGCATCCTGGAGTAGTGTTTAAGTACTGAGGCCATCTCAGCTGTGCCTTCCACATCCAGCCCGACCTAGGCCTGCAGGCCCGACTCAAGAGCTTTAGGGGGCGTGAACACGGGGCCCTGTGGTGGGACATGATCCTTGGAAAATCAGGGACACAGGCTTAAAGACCGACATTAATGCGTGGGTAATGATAGTTGGTCAGTGCTATAGTCTAATTCCCTGATCTGATGGAGAAAAGGGGGCCATTGCAAGCCTTCAATGTTTTCAGATGTCAAGTTAACAGGAAACACGTAAAGGAAAATAGCAAGCTTTTAAGATGCAATTCCTTTTTGCCCGGAAGCTGGGATAGAGCCCCCAGTCAGCATCCAGGTAAGAGATTCGCTTTTGCCTTATACCTGGGAAGATGGGTTTTCTGTCCTTTCCTGACAGGAGGAGGGTGGCATCTTCACTTTCCTTACAGTCTTATAAAGTGTGGTGTTACTCGAGTCCTGTCTTTTGCCTCTCACGTAGGTAGGTGTAGCTTTGTGCTCTTAAAGTTGCTTTATAACGATTCTTTTGGAACCGCACAAAACACTATCGGGACCTAACCATTCTATTGACGAACAAGAGATCCACTCATTTAGAACCTACTGTCATCTGACTCCCATCATAACCAGTACTCCACCTCCACCCCTCAAGTTTTATTTTGGAGAAGGGGAATTTCTGCTTTCATGTGCCCTTCCTTGGAAACTCAGGTTCTATCACTGAGCTTCACCTCCCAGCCCCGCCCTGGCTCTGATTGTTAAAAACACGTCTTTATTAAGAAATCACTCCTCTCTGCTCCCAAACCCCGTGGGAGAGAGACCTCACCGCCTAATCAGGTGGGCACTCCTGAGGCTGCAGAGCGGAGGAGACCACCAACACTGCCCACCCCTGCCCACATCCCTGGCCCAAGAGGCAACTGTATAAGGCCTCTGGGTTCCCGTAGGGGATGGCCCGGGAGCGGCAGGACCCCTGCGCCTGAGACACCGCCGGAACCTGAAGGGAACAGACCGGATAAACAGTTCTCTGCACCCAAATCCCGTGGGAGGGAGAGCTGAACCTCAGAGAGGCAGACACGCCTGGGAAACCAGAAGAGACTGCACTCTGTGCACATCCAGACGCCAGAGGAAAACACCAAACGTCATCTGGAACACTGGTGCACGGAGGCTCCCGGAAAGAGCAGCGCAGATCTTCCCAGTTGCTGCCGCCGCGGAGAGGACTTAGGCAGTACCCCACGAGCAAACTTGAGCCTTGGAACCACAGGTAGGACCAACTTTTCCCCTGCAAGAAACCTGCCTGGTGAACTCAAGACACAGGCCCACAGGAACAGCTGAAGACCTGTAGAGAGGAAAAACTACACGCCCGAAAGCAGAACACTCTGTCCCCATAACTGGCTGAAAGAAAACAGGAAAACAGGTCTACAGCACTCCTGACACACAGGCTTATAGGACAGTCTAGCCACGGTCAGAAATAGCAGAACAAAGTAACACTAGAGATAATCTGATGGCGAGAGGCAAGCGCAGGAACCCAAGCAACAGAAACCAAGACTACATGGCATCATCGGAGCCCAATTCTCCCACCAAAGCAAACACGGAATATCCAAACACACCAGAAAAGCAAAATCTAGTTTCAAAATCATATTTGATCATGATGCTGGAGGACTTCAAGAAAGACATAAAGAACTCCCTTAGAGAACAAGTAGAAGCCTACAGAGAGGAATCACAAAAATCCCTGAAAGAATTCCAGGAAAACACAATCAAACAGTTGAAGGAATTAAAAATGGAAATAGAAGCAATCAAGAAAGAACACATGGAAACAACCTTGGACATAGAAAATCAAAAGAAAAGACAAGGAGCTGTAGATACAAGCTTCACCAACAGAATACAAGAGATGGAAGAGAGAATCTCGGGAGCAGAAGATTCCATAGAAATCACTGACTCAACTGTCAAAGATAATGTAAAGCAGAAAAAGCTACTGGTCCAAAACATACAGGAAATCCAGGACTCAATGAGAAGATCAAACCTAAGGATAATAGGTATAGAAGAGAGTGAAGACTCCCAGCTCAAAGGACCAGTAAATATCTTCAACAAAATCATAGAAGAAAACTTCCCTAACCTAAAAAAAGAGATACCCATAGGCATACAAGAAGCCTACAGAACTCCAAATAGATTGGACCAGAAAAGAAACACCTCCCGTCACATAATTGTCAAAACACCAAACGCACAAAATAAAGAAAGAATATTAAAAGCAGTAAGGGAAAAAAGTCAAGTAACATATAAAGGCAGACCTATCAGAATCACACCAGACTTTTCGCCAGAAACTATGAAGGCCAGAAGATCCTGGACAGATGTCATACAGACCCTAAGAGAACACAAATGCCAGCCCAGGTTACTATATCCTGCAAAACTCTCAATTAACATAGATGGAGAAACCAAGATATTCCATGACAAAACCAAATTTACACAATATCTTTCTACAAATCCAGCACTACAAAGGATAATAAAGGGTAAAGCCCAACATAAGGAGGCAAGCTATACCCTAGAAGAAGCAAGAAACTAATCATCTTGGCAACAAAACAAAGAGAAGAAAAGCACACAAACATAACCTCACATGCAAATATGAATATAACAGGAAGCAATAATCACTATTCCTTAATATCTCTCAACATCAATGGCCTCAACTCCCCAATAAAAAGACATAGATTAACAAACTGGATACGCAACGAGGACCCTGCATTCTGCTGCCTACAGGAAACACACCTCAGAGACAAAGACAGACACTACCTCAGAGTGAAAGGCTGGAAAACAACTTTCCAAGCAAATGGTCAGAAGAAGCAAGCTGGAGTAGCCATTCTAATATCAAATAAAATCAATTTTCAATTAAAAGTCATCAAAAAAGATAAGGAAGGACACTTCATATTCATCAAAGGAAAAATCCACCAAGATGAACTATCAATCCTCATCTTCGGTTGGTTTATATACAAGTGTGCAATTTCTAGGCTTGAAAGTAAAATGATGCTATCTGATGCTGGATAGAGGAGCCTTATTTTTTATTATGGCAGCTTGCTATTTTTGTAACATGGTGATTTGGTTGAACACAATAAAGTACAGTAGTAACTGATCTCCCCTTCTTCCTGGATGAGTGAGGAGATGATTAAATGTTGATGTCAGCATCCTTGAGCATATTCAGATGAGCTTCTGCTTCTGTTGAAAAGGATGCTGTGTTTGATTGTGGTCCGAAGCTTTGAAGCACTACTTGGCATCTCCTTCCTTGGAGGTCTCACTGTTTAAACATAACAGATTTGATAGCTTGTTGGTAAGGTGAGGTCCAGCTTGTCTCCACTAGGTCATCTTCATGTGAATCCGGTGGTTATACGGTTTTGTTCTAGGGATATTTCATTTTTTTAATAACGGTTTTAGCTGACATTCATGGAGAGAATGAATCCTTAGAACTGTGCCACTAGTGAAAGGAAATCCTGTCTAGAGTATGTTTCTTTACAAAGCTGTGTCACACCATCATTTGGGCCCTCTGCTGGAAAAGTAGAATCAAGTCTCAAATAATGCCTTTTAAATTGTATCCTCTAGTATTATAGATGTAGGACAGTACTGTATCATACCTCTATGGATGTAAAATAGATTGTACCTGCTTTATGATATGTAGTAGTGACCGTGCTTTATCAGAGCTGTTTTTAATGATGTTGCTCAGAATGTTTTCTTTCCAGATGATGATTGAGAAGCTAATTAAAAAAAAATGGTGCCAGGTACCACAAGAGTAACAGAACTGTGCTGTTTTCTCGGGTTTTGTTTTTTTACTTTTTTTTTTTTTTAATGGAGTGTGCTGGATGTCTCTACAGTTTTGTTCAGATGACTGCAGAACCTGGAAAAGCTGTTGCTGCTGTTGATGCATAACACACTGCTATTATTGGTCTTTTTATATAAATATAAATATATATACAGATATATAATTTGAATTTTTTGAAACTTTAGCTGTGCTTCAACTTTGGAAAAAAGTATCCCCGTTTACTGTGTTGAGTTGGCACTGTACAGAAATTAACAGCCATATTGGTCTAGAAATGTTGAACTTAAATTTTTTCCATTTGTACAGGGGTAACACACTGTATTAAATATGTAAGGTCTTAAAAAAAACAAAAACAAAAACAAAAAAAAACAAAAAAACATGAGAATATAAGACACTCTTGTTTTAATGTTGGGATTATTTTAATTCATTGAGAAATTGTTATCTTGGATGGATTCTGTTTATTTCTGATGAGTGGAAATGAAGCTGTTGCTCAGGATGCAGGCTCTAAAAAAAAAAAAAAAAAGAAATCACTCATAGCCAGGCCTGGTTGCCAAGGTCTATAGTATCAGAGCTTTCAGGGGCTGAGGCAGGAGGACTGAGTTTTGTAAAGCCCTACCTTGGCCCCAGAGTGAGTTCAAGGTCGGCTTGCACAGCTTGGTGTGACTTTGTCTTGAAATTGAAAATAAAAGAAGGGTGGGGGATACTTGAGTGGTGGAGAGCTTGTTCAGCCCGTAGGAGGCCCTGGGTTCCACCCCTAGACCACAAGAGAAAAACAGACAATCCAACAACAACAACCACAACCCCAGGTGTATTTGAAGTGAGCAGCATTATGCACTCTGACACACAGTGCCCACTCTGACCACCTCCATCAGCTTTCCCTAACCCTGTCTACCTTGCAGCTGCCACACTGTTTGCTTCCCCACAGGTTTCCTCATAAGTCAAACATGTCTTCTTCCTGTTCTCACGAGGAGCCGAGAGATGGATGAAATCTAAAGAGGTCTAAGTTGATGGACCTAGCCCTGTATCATTCACTGTTACTGCCTGCCCCATACAAGGTTAGGCAGGAGCTCGTGTGTGTCATTTTCACATGCAGGGTGCCAGTTAGGAACAGGCAGGGCCAAAAGCAAGGGGGTTGTCTGAGCATTTGAGAACAGAGATCTATGGGGAAGAGACACTTCTCGGATCCACTGAACCAAAACCACAGCCTGGCGTTGGACTGAGGCAGATGAACCTAGCACCTGGGTGTGTGCACTGTGCTGAGGAATTCAGGACAGGAGGACCCTGCACCACGACTGTGTCCCCAGATGCAGGGAGAGGTCTGTGGATGTCCGTTCAAGTGAGGGGAAGGGCGTGTACCCTGGAATTCCATCCCATTCACGGCCCCATCTCCAGCTGTAAGGCTCTTGGAAATACCAGTGAGTAGAGTGGTTACAAGCCGAGCTAAGCTCATAATGAAAAAAAAAAAAAAAGAAAGAAAGAAAGAAACCCACGAGATTTATAAATGAAATGTTTCGTAGCTTTCAACAGCGCATGCCGAAAAGATCCATTAACCTGGGTTGGGTTGCGGAGAGCATTAGTTCAATTGTCATCGCTGGCTCTTTTTAAACCTTTATTTTAATGACTCTGTCACTATCTTACTTTGAGAATTAAGAGGCAAATGCATAAAAAGTAAACAACATTAATGTCTGCTTCTTGCTGGAAAATACTGTTTTTCAAAAGGAAGTGTTAGGTTTACTTTTTTAAAAGACTGCGATATTTTAAAGCAGCAGCTGGGTCACTCTTATTTAGCAAGGCTTTTGAAAGCAGTGGAAACAGAAAAAAATCATCATTTTCTCAGACTTGATTTAGCACATAGAGGCAGGTCAGAAAAGGACTTGAACTCTACTCGGAATACCCTTTTCCAAACAGATCACTGTCTCGATGTGACTTAAAAAGAGTGACATTCATTGCATTATTTATTTTTTGTGTGCTTCTGTGGTTGTGTGAATGTGCTTATGTGTGTCCCTGTGTGCATGTGTGTCTCTGTGCATGTGTATGTCTGTGTCTCTGTGTGTCTCTGTGCATGTGTGGGTCTGTGTCTCTGTGCATGTGTGTGTCTGTGTCTCTGTGCATGTGTGTGTCTCTGTGCATGTGTTTGTTTCTGTGTGTGTCTCTGTGTGTATGTATTCATCTGTATTTCCGTGTGTGTCTCTGTGCATGTATGTGTCTGTGTCTCCATGTGTGTCTCTGTGCATGTGCATGTGTGTGTCTGTGTCTCTGTGCATGTGTGTGTCTCTGTGCATGTGTGTGTTTGTGTCTCTGTGCATGAGTGTCTGTGTCTCCATGTGTGTCTCTGTGCATGTGTGTGTCTGTGTCTCTGTGCATGTGTGTGTTTGTGTCTCTGTGCATGAGTGTCTGTGTCTCCATGTGTGTCTCTGTGCATGTGTGTGTCTGTGTCTCTGTGCATGTGTGTGTTTCTGTGTGTGTCTCTGTGTGTATGTATGCATCTGTATCTCTGTGTGTGTCTCTGTGCATGTGTGTGTCTCTGTGTGCATCTGTGTCTCTGTGCATGTGTCTGTGTCTCTGTGCATGTGTATGTCTGTGTCTCTGTGCATGTGTGTGTCTGTGTCTCTGTGCATGTGTGTGTCTGTGTCTCCATGTCTGTCTCTGTGCATGTGTGTGTCTGTGTCTCTGTGCATGTGTGTGTCTGTGTCTCT
Organism: Rattus norvegicus; assembly: GCF_021556685.1. Taxonomy (NCBI): domain Eukaryota; kingdom Metazoa; phylum Chordata; class Mammalia; order Rodentia; family Muridae; genus Rattus; species Rattus norvegicus. The sequence goes on along the minus strand of NC_141542.1, from coordinate 122,541,127 downwards.
GTGCATGTGTGTATTTCTGTGTGTGTCTCTGTGTGTATGTATGCGTCTGTATCTCTGAGTGTGTCTCTGTGCATGTGTATGTCTCTGTGTATGTAAATGTTTATGTGCATGTGTGTTTACACAGATGACAGCTTGAACAGTTGTCTCCTCCTAACATGTGGGTCCTCAGACTGAACTCAGGTCTTTTAACTTAACAGTCAACACCCCTAATCTCCGAGTCATCCCATTGGCCATATAGTGGAACTTAAAGCTGAGATCTTAATATAGTGCCCGCTTTCTTCAGAAAAGACCACCAAGAGGGAAAGCCGAGCTCAGAAACGCCTGAGCTTCTGCGGAGAGGAGATGATTCTGTGTGCGTTTACTGCTAATGCCCCCTATAGTGGCTAACTTTGGAGATATGAAACTTGCAAGCATTTGAGCCTCCTCTATTTGGAAGCTTCTGATCCAGTCTGTATATTCTATTGCCCCTGTTTCCTCTTCATGGTTATAATCTGATAAGTCAAATGAAGACTCAAGTGACTCAAATTTGTAATTTATAGTTAATTTGGTAAAATGTCAGAGAGGAGGAAACTGAATCTGCTAGGGGCATCTGCACGTGAGATAGGGGTCATAGGGTAATGGCAACCCCATTGTTTTAGAGCCCAAGCTTAAACGATACCAAACAACATAATTTAAAATCTTAATCTAGGTACTCACACCGCCATATTTATTGCTGCAGTGTTCACAGTAGTTATGAAACAGAACCAGCCCCAAAGTCCCTCCAGGATGAAGAATGGCAGTGTGTCCCACTGATACAATGGGTTTATATGCAGCTGGTAAGAAAAGAAAAATCACGGAATTTTCCAGAAAATGGGTAAGATTGTAGAGCAGTGGTTTTTCAACCTTCCTAAAGCTGCAAGCCTCTAACACAGTTCCTCGTGTCATAGTGACCCCCCAAACATAAGATTATCTTCCTTGCTGCTTCGTAAGTGTAATTTTTCTATTCTTATGAATTATAATGTAAATATCTGTATTTTCTGATGGTCTTAGGTGACCCCTGGGAAAGGGTCATTCACCTCCAAAGGGTCGCAGCCCACAGATGGAGAACTACTGTTGTAAAGTACTCTATTGAGTGAGATGATCTAGTCTTACAGAGACAGAACTCGTGTGTTTTCTGTCATGCGCTGATCCTAAATGTTAGCTTACCTGCGTATCCATGGAGCTCGTGAGAATGCATCTAGACTGTGATGCTGTGGTGCTGAGATTGACAGGAGGAACACAGGTGGAGAGAGAGTAGGCCGAAGGTCATTTGTGGCAGGAATATTGAAAGATGACTTGGGGTGGGAGGAAAGGAGGGAAGGAGTCGGGAATAGCAAGAACAAATTTGACTTGACAAACACTGAAATGAAATCTAATCCCTTGTAAGCTATTATAAATATACTTTTACATCTTATCTATTCAATACACCAAAGACAAACCCATAAACAAACTAAAATGTTTTAATGTAGGAATTTAGACTACAAAAACATTTTAAACAGCAAGCACACTGTTAATTATTTCAGTTCAGAAACTCTCTAGGTCGTATTTGTTCCTTCTCTCATGTTTAAGTTGCCACAGATCCTCGAAAGTTAACTGCAGAAGGGGTGGATAGGGGTGACAGGGAGTGGGGCTCACAGTGGTCTGCAAACACTGTGCCATTCAAAACTGTCTAAGAACGCATTTGTCTAAACTACATAAAATGACACAATGTAAAGTTCATTTTGTTTTAGTTTTTGTGTATGGGTGTTTTGCTTGCACGCATGTCTGTGCACCATACATACATAGTGCGGAGGCCAGCAAAGGGAGCCAGATCCCCCGAGACTAGAGTTACAGATGAGTGAGCTGCCACGTGGGTGCTGGGAATCGAACCCTAGTCCTGTGGAAGAACAGCCAGTGCTCTTCACAACTGAGCCATCTCTAACAAACCCACATCACCGTAGGTCACATTCATATAGCCAAGTACCTACCAAGCCAGTCACGGAATACATACATCAGTATGCCTGGGTGTTTTCATGTGCGTATCTGGACAAATGCTTTGGAATTTTATACATTAGACACATGCATCCTGTGCGTCGTCGCTACACGCACCTTGCAGCTAGATAGCTTGAAAACTGTCGTTCAGACATGGCTGCTTGCCCGCAGTTCACACCCTTGCTCCCCTAGCTATAGACAGAACTGCAGTGTTTAGGAAACATGGCCTTCATCTACTGTCAAGTTCTTGTTTCTCACTTCATCCATGATATCACTTCAGATTAGTTCAATTTCTTTCAAATCCTGAGCTTATGAGCCTCTGCTAATTAGCATAGCTGTTCATGCAATCTTAAATGTGAAGGAGATTAGCAACAGTGAGCCGCAAGGCTCTGAAAAAGCAGTCAGACACTTTGGTCATCCCAGCACCCATGGGAGGAGGGAGGACACTGGGTTGGGTGTTGGGTCCCTTTAACAGGACTTGGCTTCTGTGATTGTTGAGGCAGACAATGGGGTGAGCCAGAAGCAGCCAGGGAGGAGTCGGATGAGCCAGTGTCAACATTGCCTCTTTTCACTGTCTCAGGCACGCACTGCACACTACACTATGGAAAAGGCACCAGAAAGGTCAACATGGGCTGTGGCTTATCAGGACAGATGGGCTGCTCGAGTGTCACAGTGAAGCCAAAATCTTGTACCTAGAGGAGCTTTGGGAATTTGGAGTGGAGCACTATGCTGGCTGGGCATGCACTGTCTAGAGAGCTGAGCCCTGCCTGAGAAGGGCTGCATGGCTTATTAGAATTCATGCAGGAACCCAACCCAGAACAGTGGCCCACTCAGTGCCCTGGCTCCCTAACCAAGAGTAGAGCTTTATGTCAAGAAGTGTTTAAAATAAAGGAGAGAAAATATTCATCAGAAGATTGGCTTGGCTCTCAGGGAGTGATCATATCCTCTGACCAATGACACCTCTAGGTGTCTGTGACTTAGGCTTTCCTAGGATGTGTGTTCCCTCTGGGATAGGGAAAAACACCAATGAAGCACTGTATACTACTACTAATTCCTCAGAGTTGCTGAATGTCCGCTATACACTGCAAACATTGTGAGCTTTTGTGACTTTTGTGTGACGGTTGTCTCATTAGCCAATTGCTGAACCCCAAATGCTGAGAACTGTGTCTTAACCCTACTTGGTGCTTACTAAATATTTGTCGAATGAGTTACCATCCCAAGCCCAGATGTGGACAGTCTGCTGTCCATAAAGTCAATCTTAAGTACTGAAATAAAAGACCCTGGGTGCATCCCGGTTGACAGGTGATAAGTTAAAAATTTTTCCTTGGACCTTGCACCCAGAGGTGAAAGACTTAAAACTCAAATCCTAGGCATATGGATGTTTTTAAATTACATTAATTAGTTGATTAGCTAATTTTGTCTGCATGCATGCTTATGTGAGTGTGCACAAGCATGCACATGCGCCATGGTGCATGTGTGGAGGTCAAAGGTGACATACAGGCGTCTGTTCTCTTCCATTGACCACATGGCTCCTGGGAATCAGACTTGGGTCACAAGACTTGGTGGTGGCAAATGCCCTTGCCCCTGGATAGTTATATGGGTTCTGAGTCATGTGTGCCCTCCTTTGAATTTTCCAGCCATGTCAACACTTTATACTTAGTCTACACTGGAACCTAACCCACCTGATTCTGTTCCCAGCAGCTCAGAGTCTGCTGAGTCCTATCCCTGCTTCTAGACTGTTTATTAGAGTCCAGTGTTTCTCAACCTTCCTAATGGTGCACCCTTTAATGCAGCTCCTCAAGTGGTGGTGGTTCCAACCATAACATTATCCCATTACTACTTCATGACTGTAATTTTGCTACTGTTATGAGGCATAATGCAAACATCTGATATAAGAACCATTGCTGTGGATGTCATGACAGGCTAAAAGTACTGCCTTTAAGATTGGCTCTTCCGTCTGCCATTGCGAGCCATCTACCAGCAAAGATGGAGCTGATCAGTCTGCCAAAGTCAGCTAGGAAGATACTGCTAGCTGTGAGCATTAGGCTAGGGGCCCGTTTCCTCTGCTGAGGGAGCCTTTCCTCCACCTGGATTACCAGTGTGTGCTAATGGGGGACGTGTTGTTCTTCACAGGTCTTTCAGCCAGTTTGGCTCTGAAGATAGATACTGTATCAAAACATCTGAAGTTAGTTTGGCTCTGAAGATAGATACTGTATCAAAACATCTGAAGTTAGTTTGGCTCTGAAGATAGATACTGTATCAAAATATCTGAAGGAGATCATTTTTTTCGGCCTGTGCTTACAGGGCCATATGGTTTACCTGCCTCTCTTTGGAACAGCCAATAGGCTAAACTGGGAGCCGGAAGAACTCACTCTAAGAAACAGGAAATGACCCTGCTCCTTGGACTGTTCCGCCTGAGCCAAGGAGAGCTGTCCCAGTACGGGCATTTGAATTGGAAGCTGAGCTGAGACCACCCAGGCAGTAGAGCGTCTGGAAAACAGTAAGATTAGTTTTGGCTGTCATAGGAGTAGATGGTGATGAGCCCAGTCCCCCATTAGTGCTTTGTATCTGCTTTCCAAGGAAGGGTCGGTTAGCTTTTATAATTTTCTAGAGGATCTCTTTCCCCTTGAGATTGTCTTCTTTCAAGTTTTCTGAGTGCCTAAACTTCTCTTATGTTTGGCAAGCAAGACTTGGGCTTGGGGCAAAATAATCCAGGCTAACGCTGAAGGTTAGGATTATAGTCTACGTCAGGGCTCTTGTGGGAAATGGCCAGATAGAGAGAGAACAGAGGAGATTATTTTCACCCACAGAAGTCATGCCCCACTGGAAACAGTACGAACTGGGCAATAACGCTAGCAATAACTATTCGTATTTTGGACATGTTCAATGCATAGAGATTAGAAGGAGGAGATGTATTACAATTTAACAGCCTTACAGCCATTCAGATAAAGTATTCTGTCTGAGAGCTGGCTGGCTCTGTATTCTCCCATCTTCCCCCCTAACTGTGAGATGAATCTAGGAAAAGAGTTTAGAAAGTTAATCTAGGAAAGGGATAGAGCTGATACAAGGTCTTATAAAGCAAGATTCTGTGGGCATGGGGACAAAGGAACACTTGACATGCTAATCAAGATGTAAGTGTTTCTGTGCCACAGGGAATGTGAAACCTTGCGTCTAGAAAATGGTGACAGTTACGGGGCACATGAGCTGTTTCTAGGTAGGAGGCCTCTCCAGTTAGCTCTATCAGATCTAAGATACATTGTTTCAAGCTTTTGTACTCTGATATCCTGCTGGACATTTAGTCAGGATATTCCAATGCATTTCAATACCAGTGACACTTCTTTTCAGTGCACGCGTGCGTGTGTGTGTGTTTGTGTATGTGTATGTTAGCATGCATGCATGCCTGAGCACACATAGGTAAGCAGGCATGTATACACATGCATGCCAGAGGTCAAATCCATCAAGTGTCTTCTCCACTTTAATTTTGAGAGGGCTTCTCTCTCCAAACCTGGAGACTGCCAGGTTGTGGGGATCCACCTGTCTCTGCAGCCCCAGGGCTGGGGTTATACGGATGAGTCCATGTGAGTGTCTTTTATGTCGATGCTGGGAATCTAAGCTCAGGCTCAATAGAGCCATCTCTTCTTTCCCTCCTTCTACTGAGTCTGCAACTTCAAGTGAGACTTGGGCCTGAGGTTGGTTAGCTGTGCGTGGACTACAGCAACTCAAATGAGGCAATAAAAGCGAGCTCACAGGGCATGGCGGAACACAGGGAAGAAATGCATTCTATGCAGCATTCCATTGTTTTAAAATAGTTTATATTTCTGTCGCATGGTGGGCGGTTGTATTAGATCATTATGTTCTTATAAGGATGTACCTGAAACTAGATACTTATGAAGAGAACAAGTGTACTTACCGTACAACTTGGGAGGATAAGAGTTCAAATACCGCAGCATCAGAGCACATGAGCACACAATAACTACATCACCTGATGACTACTGAATGGTACCTCAGTGTCATGCGAGAGTAACATGGCACATGGCCTGACAGAAAGACAGAGTAAGGGGGCGTGGCCAATGCTGTACCATCCTGCTAGACCTTCATCTCTTAAAGAAGTTCCCACTGTGTCTTCATCTGCTACACCGGGTATCGTACTTCCCTCTTGCAGGTCTGGGTCGAGTAGAGACAAGACTCCCAGCACACAAACCTCTGGAGGACACATTCAAGCTGTATAATGGTTATAGCCAGAGTCCCATCCAGAAATCCCTCCACCCTCATGCTGACTTTAGTGAAAACAGGAAAAGATCTGGTATGGCAAGGGCCAGGCCCCTCTGAAACTGAGACTCCATTGACATCCATGATCTCCTGCCACAGAAAGATGTGCACTTCCCTCACCATGCGATGATTCTAGAGGACATTCTGGGTCCTCATGACTGGTTGGTAAATCTGTGAGCCTGAGATTTGTCACAGGGATGGAAAATTCTTTATTACAGAGCTGGGCTGAATGTTCTAGAATGGGCGGATGTCTGCACCACTGTCCTATATACGGTAGATGCCAGTGGCAATCCCCAGACCTGTGACAACCAGGTGTGCCTCCAGACATGCAGACACTGTCCCCTCTCTATGTGGAGGCCATGGGCTTGGTAACACCACAGTGGAAGTTTATGAACTCCTCTCCCAAGGGATAGGTGGCCTTCTCATGTCCTTCTGTGAACAGACCATGGAAATACATGCAAGTCCACTTGTGTATGTCATTCTCACCAACCTGTTCCCTCCTGGACTCCCAGTGTCCCCTGTGTGAGACGGCAAATGGTTTATCACTCTGACAGCAGAGCTCGCATTGGGGCCGTGTTCCCTCACCATCCACGTAAGCGAATATACCATCTCAGCCCTGCGTTGTCCAGTTGTGTCATGAGGTAACTGTCCATCTGCCTCACAGAAAATGTCCCAGCGGCAGATGAGAGCTGCGAAGGAATGGCGCTTTAGAGACTGCAGAGCCAGTTCAGATATAAGGTGTCATTAAATTGAGAAGTATCCATTAGCCTATAAAAATGACAAGGGCACCGGCCATCTAAAAACCTTCCTTATGAATAGGATCTCGAGAAATGATTACACTTGTCGAATATTAAAAACCATAATGGCCAAGAGATTGGCTGTCACACTTGACATTAATTTCCTCTGTGTGGTCCAGTACAGCAGGTCCACTCAAATCATTCTGTGTCCCCAAAAGAAGCCACTCTAAAGAGAAATAAAATGGGTGAAGAATAGCCAACTATTATTTTTTTTTTTTGGCTTGTTCCAAAGCCTTCATTAGCCTTGCAGGACAAAAAGGATGCTGTTTGAGTACAATAAAAAGATGCCGGCACGTGTCTACAAAGAATTAGAAGCGAGTGGCATCTTGCTTGTGCACAAAACAAGCCCACGTGACTCTGGAAAGTGGCTGTGACCGGGGACCAGGCAGTGGCAGTGGATTGAGGCTTACATCACATTGCTGCTGGCGTTGCAGACAGCTGTCACCCACTAGAAAGGTAATTGGTTATTTTTCACAAAACCGTGGGGTGGAAGTTGGATGCAGTCACATGTATTGTTAGCCTCAGAGTTTGAAAAGCCACACAAGGCCATAAGAGTGGTCCAGCTTCCTGATGTCATTTGGTTCCATGCCCCAGCTTGTGTCCTCTCCGGAATAATAATTGCCATCGTTCTCATGCAGTTGCTATTTGCAGCCCATGGAAATAAAGAGTATGTTCAGACACAGAGGTCACCTGCCCAGATAATCATTCCATCTGCCCATCTGCCCATCTGTCTGTCCATTCATCCACCCACCCACCCACCCACCCACCCATCTATCTATCTATCTATCTATCTATCTATCTATCTATCTATCTATCTACCTACCTATCTATCTATCTATCTATCTATCTATCTATCTATCTATCTATCTATCTACCTGTCTGTCTGTCTATCTATATCTATCTACCTATCTGTCTGTCTGTCTGTCTGTCTATCTATCATCTATCTATCTATTTATCATCTATCTATCTACCTACCTATCTACCTACCTACCTGTCTGCCTGTCTATCTATCTATCTATCTATCTATCTATCTATCTATCTTTCTACCTTCTCTTCTCCTCCTTCCTACCTGACTGCCCAACTGCCTGCCTACCTTCCTGCCTGTCTTTCTTTCTTTTCTCCCTCCCTCCCTCTCTTCCTTCCTCCTTCCTTCTTTCCTTCCTTCCTGCCTACTTTCCTGCCTGTCTTTTCTTCCTTTCTCCCATCCTTCCTTCATTCCTTCCTAAATGAACTTTGTCTTAATTGCATGGTTTTAAGACTGAGAAAAGAAAATGATTTTTTTCACACCTCTAAGGAAGAATGGGCATGAGGCTCTTGGAGTCATGCAGGCCTACTGAGTACAAGGTATGAGGAAGCCAGCTCATGTCTTACACTGAAAACACTCAGTGCCATGATGAGGCTATGATGTTTCTTAATGTGTCACGTGATAGGTGAGAAGTCCAGCATAGAGGGCGTGATGAATGGAGTGAGAGCAGGTGACTTGGCCAAACAATGGCTGGGAAACCCACAGACAGCAATACCACCCTGGGTGAAATTGCTTTGTGAGGTTTGTTGAAACACGGATGGAGGATTGTGATGGGGCCAACCTGAGCTGGCACAGAAGGAGTGGCCAGCCTGTTGGTGGCTCTTAAGCCAACCAGCTTTGATGCTTGTCCTTCAGGAGATCAGTGCAAATGGATGGTCAGCACAGGGGAAGCAAATGCAGGAGAGAGGTGTTCCATAGAAGGGGACAGAAGGTCTTTTAGTCATGAGCCTGTTATGGGGCCTAAGATAGTCGTGAAGCAGGGAAGCCCATCCCTGTGGAGCAGCAATGCCTTTGACCTTAGAGTGCTGTGTTGGAGGGCTTGGAAGGGCTGGGAGGTGGGACAGCAGCCATCCAGGGTAAGCTGAGGATACCTGTAAGATGGTCTCTCTGTTTTAACTCTCTTCTGCTAGTTTTGAAATACAAGTTTCGAAGGACAGCAGGAGAGAAAAAGGAGTGCGCTCTCCCTCCATGAGATCTCCTTTGGTACTTACTCTCTGCTTACCATATCAGTGAGGCCCGCTCCTGACCAAAGCCACAGGACCTTTGCCTCCTTTTGAGGCAGAGGAGGGTTTATGAGCTACAAAGGCTGAGAGGATTCATAGTTTGAGCACAGTCTTCAAGGTCAAGGACACATGAGTGTGTCTCAGAGTTTCTACCCACTGGAAAAAGAGGTTGTGCAATTGTCAGGGTGAGAAGCTCCAAAGGAAACAGGCATATATGCCTGCGAGTGTCCACGGGAGCGTCTGCTCCACACCTGGAAGAGGAGAGCAGAGCAGACGGCCACATGCTGAGCAAACATCAAGAAGATGTAGGGGAAGGCAACTTGAAGCCAGGGAGATGGTTCTGTTGGTAAACTGTCGGCCTTAGCAAGCGTGAGAGGTGGATTCAATCCGCTCACACATTTAAAAAGCTGGGCAGACCAACACACCCTTGACTCTTAATGTTGGGCAAGCAGGGTGGATCCCTGGGACTCGGGACAGGCAGCCTACCCCTTTCTTCATGGATTCCAAGCCTGTAAGAGACCTTGTCTCACAAACAGAGGATCCCTCCAAAGCAATAATAACACAGGGAAAGAGTTGGGTAGTCTGTGAGGAATGATGGCCAGGAGTGTGCTTTCACATGAGCACACGTGTGTGGGCACACAAACACACACACACACACACACACACACACACACACGAATCAGAGAAAAAGACAGCTGGTCCTGAACCCATGGGAGGCCTCCAGCAGTCTACAGATAACACTGCGATGTTTCAGCAGTGACTTGAACCTTGACCTCATGTAACTCCGAGTCTCTCTCATTCCCAGAAGGAAACCAAAGCATTGCAAAGTGCATTATTTGCTCAAAAGAATTTTTGTCCCACGCAAGCCGTTCCTCTTCCTGGGTCCCCATGATGTGAGGACAGTAAGCAAAGCTGCATGTGATGAGTGAATAAGAAAAACATGGGTCCCCTCTTATGTCAGGTTTGGCTTTCTGCAAGTTCCTTGACATGCCACTTTAAAACTAAATGGAAAATTCCAGAAATAAACAATGTACAAGTTGCAATGACACACTGTTCTGAGTAATATAATAGAATCTCAAACTGTCCTGATCTGTCCTGCCAAGGAGATGACTCTTGCCATTGAACCAGGATCCATACTGTATACACTACCCTCCCATTGGTCTCTTAGTAGTAAGCTGCTGGTTATCTGGTCAGCTGCTATTGTGTCACTCTGCTTATGAGCAAGAAACCATAATTTTACTTAATAGTGGCCCTGGAGAGCAAGGGTAGTCTGCTAATTTGGATATGCTGACTTGAAACCTATAAATTACTTCCTTTGGGTGAAAGTTGAAAGTTAGCGAATATATATATATATTCACTGAGGTTGCATAATCTAAAATATAATATTTGAGAGAGGCGAGGACAAATTCCTATAATTTTTGGGATAATATATTGCTATATTAATTGTATTTCATTAATATTAATCTCTTACAATTTTAAAATTAAACTATGATAAGAATGTTTATATAGAAAAAAAATCAGTATGCGTAGACTTCACTATCGTCCATGGTCCCAAGGTATGCTGGGATTTCAGAAACATCTCTCACAGGGAACGGGGTGCTTCTGTGAGCCTTTATTATCATACTCCATTGAGATTTTAAGGGGAATCTGAATGTTGTCCTAGAGGAATCTAGGAAAAGCAATGATAGGAGCCTTTCCAAAGGCTTTTCAAGCCTAAGAAGTTCAATGTAGAACAAATGAGAGAGGGGCATTGAGACAGTGATTATAGACAGTAGCAAAGATGTAGAGAGACCAGGGTAGACCTTGAGACCAAAGCCCAGGAGGAAGGTAGACGTGTGGAACCAGCACAGGAGCCCAGCTGCGTTCTGTGAACATTTCGGTGTCATCAGATCTGACACTGAACTGAGCCAGCTTGAGAAGAGACAATCGCTCCTTATGACGATGCTTAGTTGATGCTTCTGTTACCCCAGGGAGGAGTCGTGAGAAAGGAAGAGAAAACATCCCGAACTGTTTACCAAGTTACAAAGGCAAATCCTACAAGTAGGGTTTATACTCCATTGGCAACGGCGAGATTGGTGCCTCTGGCAGAATCGGGAGTTTGGCAACAAAGCTTGGTGATGTTTCCAAACTTTACACGCTTGACTCTGTGAGGCTCAGAAATTCCAATCATGCTCTATATGAACAATGGAGGTGGCAGTCCACAGCATCCATAGCACAAGGTTAGCAAAGAGGAGTCAAGGAGAGGCAGCACCCCCCACCCGGTCTCCTAATCAGGTGGTGCGGGGTTAGAGCAGGGCCCCTATGGGAAATGATACCCGGATGACCTCATCCGGGGATCACTAGTGACCGTAATGGTGACTAAGCCGTGTTTCCTGGGGCACTTTTAGAAGTCGTTTTCTTGCGATCGCTATGCCGCTGGGCCCTGTAGTTGGGCTCATATAATAATGGAGGCCATAATTTACCGAGGGTCTATAAAACTTGGTGCACTTTGACTGTGGGGAAGGATTTCATTGCCCAGCCATTCACTCCGGTATGAAAGACACTGTAGCGTGCTTCATTTTTCTCCAGCTCTCCCTCCATTTCATGGATGGCAGATAATGTCAACTTAAGCCATTTGCAGTTTTCCTGCCATCATTTAGACCTCGGATTTCCTCCCAGGCTGCCTTTTTAGCCACAGCTAATGTCCGTCGGCATCAATCCATCCCAGGACCCTTTCGGTACATCCCACTGGGCTCCACATCACAGCCTGTCTATAGAGCCACCACCCTCTCTCGCATCATCGTCTCTTCAGGGCAGAAACTCTTTCAACGGTTCGCATTTCTGAGGGCAGCAATGACTCAATGACTCACAGCATTTTCCCAGGTTCTCTGTGTCAGTTCAGAGTGGTCCTTGTGTGAGTTTCCCGCCCTCACGTGTAGAAGGTCCAGCAGGCACTAGGGCCGCTCCCTCTACTGCTGTCCAATGGGGCCCCTCGACCCTTCTTTAGAGCATGCGCACTGTTGATTCTTTCACAGCCAGCAGCCCCAGTGTCTGCCTGGATCTCCACTAAGGTATTGCTGATTGTTCTCTGGTTTCTTTCTCAGAAATCCAGGTTCTGTTTAGAGTGTTTTGCCTGCCGGTAGAGAAGGCAAGGGAGGATTCTCCTAAGAACTTCCTGCCTTAATTCTACAAATACCCATTTCTAAGTTAAAAGCCAAGAATTAGATTTTGTTGTACTGTGTATAGAGTTCATCCCCGACCTGCCACCAAGGCCAATGGCCTCCTGGCCCAAAGCCTGGATAAGTGACTGTTGTGCTTTTAATGACATCTGACCCTGAAAGGTTCACCCACAGAAACCAGTTGGGCTAGACTTCTGCTGCATTCCCTACCCCTTGCTACCACAGGTAGTGTCCAAAGACTCTTTCACCTCCTGGTATGAGCCCTTCATCTTGTACCAGGACTCAGAGTCCAAACGCACCTCTTTTCCTAACACCTTACCCAGTCTCTGGTATTGTGTTGGGACCCTGACCAATCCCAGACTCTCCCTTAGGTGCTGATGTATGGAGAAGGAATATAGTTTCTTGCTTACACCCAAAAATATGATTGCTAAGTCCAGTAATGGCCTGGGGTCAGGGCCTTGGGGGAGCTTTGATTCTGGGTCCTGAGAACCCAACCCTTTCTTTCCTGCAGTTTTCAGTTGTGCTCAGTCTACGATGCTCTTGAGATCCTGTGCTCCTTTTACGCGGCACTGACTGATCAGCATCCTGCTGACGTCTGCCCACTGTGTGAAAGCTTCTGCTGACCCTGCCCCATTGCTGTTCCCTTCCCCTGCCCCCAAAAACTGAATATAAGGTTCCGTGCTGCTAATGAGCTTGCTTAGCATAACACATGGCTTGCGTAAGATGTCCTGACCGAAGCTTTCCCATCCCTCATTTCTCATCTCCTGTTCTCTTCCTGAACAGCCTGCATAGCATATTCTGTCTCTATGAACAGTAGCCAGCAAGGAGGGTTCCCAGCTCACTTCCAACCTGGCCCCTTTATGTCCTACTTAAAAAGCAGGAGGTTGTATATGGCTCTCTCTCTCCAGTCTTTAGGTTCTTTTTATTTTGTCAACTTTCCCCTGCTCTTTTAAATGATCCTAGTATCCACCACTTTTAGATGTTCTCTGCGTTAACTATTACCCCTTTAGCTCCTCCCCCTAGCTTTTTCTTTTCCTTCCTGGCCTCTACAGACACTCCAATTTAAATAAAGAGATCGAAAACATCCGAAGTTAGGATCCACATATGAGGGAGGACATATGGCGTTTGTCTTTCTGAGTCTGGGTTCCTGTCTCTCTCACCACAGGCTTCATACCCTCCGCTGAGACTTAACCTTCCTCTCAATCCCCACTCTACCCAGTACCAGAAAACAGTGTTAGGCCTTTCAGTCCTGCTGAGAGGTGGGAGGTCAGCTGCCTCCTGTGGCAGCTTCTTCAGCAGCAGGGAGCCTCCAGGGAGGTCCCTGAGGTAGCATTGCCATCCCTCAACACAGCAAACCCTTAATGCCATTCTATCCCTCTGACAAGGTCCATAGGCCCTAGAGCACCCCTCCCACCTGATCACAGGAGGCCCCAGACCCCAAATATTTACAGGCCTTTCCCTGTTTCTGAGAGTCCCCATAAGAAGTCCACATAGCCCATAATCTCTCAGATGGCGGCCGGCTCCTTCTCCAGCACCGTCTTATACTAACCTCCTTTGACTGCCTTGGAGAGTCTCTGGGCTCCTGGTCCCCTCTGGAAACAAGTCTGTGAGCCCTTGGTCTTAGAATCCCTACACTGCTCTGGCTACTCTCAAAGCTGAGGGGAGAGCACCATCCCCAGCCGTTATGGTCGCTCATCAGTGTCTGTCCAGTTTTGGATTTCCTTAGAGACTCTTTTCACCATGGTCACATAGGCTCTGCAGAACTGGCAGAATGTAGGCCTGAAGTGTACCTCAGGCTAGATGTGGCTATCTCATGCTTGACACGTGGAAGATACCAGCCAGTATCTACTATTTTAGGGCTCTCGCTGAAACCAAGGCACAGCAATTTTCTATAGCATCTCAGGAGAGAGCCACAGCTTCCCCTGCAAATGTGATACCAATGCCCAGGCATTTTTTTATCAGTGGCAGTGACATCCTGGCCAGGTGATGAGGCCTTGGCTGGAGTTCTTCCTTCCCAGTGTCTTTAGACTTCTCGGTACTTTAAATACCCATGGTCTTTGATATCCTTAGGACACACCCATCTACTGTGTAGGGTGAACATCACTGGTGTTTGACATTTGCAGTCAGGGGAGTTAGGGTTGTGAGTACTGGTGACACACTGTGTTAGCATTCTGTCTACGCTCCACCCTACAGTTACCTGGCAACAGTCAGGTATGCCTGACTCACTATAAAGGGGGCTGCTTGTCCCCCACCCCCTTGTTCTCTTGTTTTCTCTTGCTCTCTTACTCCCTTCCCTTTCTCCCTTCTCTCCCCATTCCCTTTCCCCCTCTCTCCACGTGGTCATGACTGGCTTCTACTCCTCTCCTCTCCTCTCCCCTCTTTTCCCTTTCCCTCCCCCTCCCCCTCCCTTCCCCCCTCTGCCTTTCTCTAGTTCTACTACCTTCTTGACTCCCCTCTTATGCCCTGAATAAACTCTGTTCTGTACTATAGTGTTGTGTGGTTGGTCCCTCAGGGAGAAGGGATATCCCCTTCCCCCATACCTCACCAGAGCTCCATAGAACATAGCCCCACTCTCTTTTATCTTTGTATAAACACATCATATAATGTGAACATTTACCAAGTGGACCCCAATGGTGAAAGTCACCCCAAAATTGACGATGCCCCTAGACAGCAGGAAGCAGTTTAAGAGATCCAACGCCCCTATCTTTCACCATTAGCTTCCCCTTCCCCCCTTTTTCTTCTCTTTATGATAAGAAAAAGGGAGGTATGTTGGCATCAGGAACTGGTTTTCACCTCTGAACCCAGCAATGACGTCACCCATAGGCAACAGGGACCCGCACATCTGTTACCATGGCAATCCTCATACATTCCCAGCATTCATTTGGTTTACCTCCCACCTTTACCTGCGAGTGGTTGGCCTGTTGAGGTCGTCTGAATGTGACCCACGATTCTATCACAATACACTTTCTTCAGAAAGCCCCCATATGCCACCCCATCTAACCTCTTTAGACGTATACTCATGGCCTTCTCATCCCTGACCCAGCCCGGGAATCTCCAGGCAATCTGGAAAGGCAATGGGAGCCCAGTGTGTTTCTCTGAGAACCTGAGTAGCCTCCCTTCTCAAGTGTCCCTGAGAAAAACATTTCCTCCTGCTCCTTCAATAAGGATTTGTCTGGTTCCATTTTGTCTTTCATCAAAAGGGGAAGATTTAGTGTATTGTTTCCCTCCGATTCAAATTTCATGGTGTGAAAGAGGCCTCAACAGAAGATTGTGTAACGACTCCCTGACAAGGAGAAGTGGGTGGGGGTGAGGGACACACACATGGATATGTCCTCAAAATGCCTTGCCTTATCGTGGCTAATCCTCATACAATTTCATTAGGAAACTAATTCTACCCACTAAGGATGGCCTACTTAGAGAACGCCTAGAGATGACACTTGGAAGTGTCATGAGAGAGGGAGACAGTCCATCACTTCCGATGGGTCAAGGTTCAGTCTGCTGGATTCTAGAGCCCGTGGATGTCCCATCTGAGCTCATTCTAGAGAGTCCCCCGACTGGAGCCATCTCTGCACGGAATTAAGGAGAAGAAAATGTGCTGACACATTCTCTCCCTTCTTCCGATGTTAACTACGCCATGATGTTGTGGTTCACACACTAGTGGACCCACTCAGCCCTCAGGAAGAAGCCTTGTCCACACAGAGGAGAGAGGCAAACACTAGCTCTTCCAGCATGCAACAGTATCGTACGGCTAGTGTCTTAAGACAGTCCCAGAAGCAAATCTTCCGAGGCCAACGTGACATTGAGAAAAGCTGAGAACAGGCCAATGATCAGGACCATTTCGGAGGATTAAAGACATTCGGCTTCTCCATCAGTAACTGGTGGCGGACGATGAGGTAAAGCCAAGTCTAGCAGCTGTGCACTCTTTAATCTACATATCTGGCAACATTTCCTCTCTCAAAATCAAAAAGACCATCTCAGGTGTGTGTTCAAGTCACCGACACTGAGAGAAACTGTCCTTGGGAAAGCTCTGGGGTACCCTGAGGTTACGCCCATCTGGAACAAAAACGCCATATTCACAGATGCCTGTGGTTTGCCTAATTACATTCTCAGAAGCCCTAGGAAGCCCTTCGGTGCTTCAGTGGCACCACGCGTGCGGCCCTAATGAGCTTTCTGAGATGCGTTATGAAATTGTCACACGTTATCTGTCAGGAGGCAGCCGCCCTGTGACTACCGCTGACTTAAAATTTGGGATACCTGCATTTTAGTAATAATTCTCTGTAATAACAAAAATCTATGCAACTTTAATTATATGCACCAAATGACTTGGGAGCATTCCTTCCGCATGCATCTGGCTTTCCTGGGTCTTGCGTGTTACTCTTGAACCTTAGTGTATCCTTGAAGAATTGACAAGGGCCAAGCATAGTTCCCCATACTGAAATTCGAGCATATAATGCTTTCCTAATGAAAGGAGAACTGGAAGGGAACTAGTATTGCTTTCCCTCCCTGTGTCTCTATTCCTTCCTATTTACTCCTTCCGAGCATTGTCATGGTTTGGATCTACACTGATTCTTCTGGAGCATGTTTAATGCGTACTCTCCCATTTGATTACTGAAGGGCTGAGTGTCTCACTGCTCTCCTGCGTGATTGCTCTCCTTTGACTGGTAGATGATGCCTTCCTCACCCCTTATTTCCCTTTCTGGCTTTGCTTAGCAACCCTGCTGTTGCTAATTATGACTTTTTTTTCACTAATGGGAACACAGCACTGCACCCCGTGTTCCAGCCCCCCACACCCCATAGCACTCCTATTGCTGAGTCTCTAGTCACCATGGTGTCGGTGGGTTGAACCTTGCTGTGTGTCAGGAACTCTCCCATCACTTGTTGAGCCCAGGAAAGCAATTCCTCACAGCCTTTGTCCTAACTGAGCCTCACTGTATGGGAAGGTCCCTGGCTTTGGAATTCCTCACAGCCTTTGTCCCAACTGAGCCACTATATTGGAAGGTCTGCCCGCCGCTTTGGGGATGGGCATCATTCTAACTCTGGCTCTACAGAAACTGCCACAGAAATCCTTTGGGAGCTCAAGGTTTCTATATCCTTCACAAGGAAGCACTGCTCTGAGCACTGCATGGCATGAACATGCATGTTCATCATATGTAATTTGGAAAATATGGAAAAATACACACACACACACACACACACACAACACAGCCAACTGTTCTCATGTGACTTAGCTTTACCTCCTGACTGTCATCTCTGCGTGGACGTCTGTGTGCGTTTCAAGAAAGGGAACTATAACACCGATTCATTAAGTCATAAATAAAAATTGTAAATTACTTGTGAAATTTTATTATTGTCTTTCATGGCACGATACACTGTGCCGGGTGATGATTAGGCAGTGCGGTGTATCATTACGTAATGGACAGATCCTATACTGACTCTGACAGTGATTGTTTTTTAAATGCCAACTTAGGGCATTTAAAATATTCCCAAAGAGATTTGACCTATCTAGCTATTTCCTTAAGACAAGTTTCTAGAATTGAAGTCACCTTATCAAAAAAGGAAGTTTTAAAGGAAAAGGCTCTGCTCCTAGCTGTGCTGCTTCCCACAGTAACTTATTCTACTTCCTGTTGCTGTGATTAAATACCACAGACTGGTGATTTGTATGAAAAATAAGGTTATTATGCAGATCATGCTTCTGAATACCATAAGGCCCGAGGTTAACAGGCTGAACCTGGTGAGGAAACTCTTGCTCCTGGGGACTCTGCAGAATGTCAAAGCAGTTCATTGCAAGAGGATGCAGACAGCGGCAGACCAGACTAACTTTGATCACAGATCTAATGTCACGATAAACTGTTGGCCCAGTAGTTTGTTAGTTCTGCACCCCATCAAATCATTGCCCTGTTCATGAGGACTGCTCCCATTCCATGCTGGGAATTCAGTTTCAAGATGAGTTGTTTTATTGATGGTCTACCCAGAGCACCTGGATAGTCTTCATTCTTCTTTGGTTGATTTTACGTATTTACATGTCTGTCTCTTTATTCTGTGTACATGCACATGTGCGTATACACACATTCATGCAAACTCAGGCAGGCCACCGCTCCTGTGTAAAGGTCAAAGGTCAGAGGCCAACTCCCAGAGATCCATTACCTTTTGTTGCCTTGTGGGATCCAAGAGTCAGGCTCAGGATCAGACCCTCATGTAAGCGCCTCTACCCTCTGAACAAACCTCCCAGTCCCTACAGTGTTGATTTGAATATATAGACCACCCTGAGCAAAATGCCATGGAAGTGTCCTTACAGAAGAGGACTCCTGGTGGCTTCACCCCCATCTCTGCAGCCATGGCTCAAAAGATCTACTGACCATCTCTAGTAGAACTGCTGTGGCTGGAATACCAGCTGGATTCTGGTGGTCCATAATCCTGTGTGTTCAGTCTGTGCCTGGTGCGTGTGCCAGTGCTAGACAGGCTACCTCACAGAAAGCATCATGCAGAAGAAAGACAGCTATACTCAGGCAAGAGGCAAGACACACCATGCAAGGTCAAGTGGGGGCAGGACTGAGGTGATACGGAGCAGAAGAGGAGGGGAGAGAACGTGTAAATCTCCAGGTAGATTTACAAGGGTTGGGATAGACCAGCCATGGTAGGTATACTGAGTCATTTTAAGGATTTGATAGCTTAACTCACTCTTGGTTGTCTCAGAACTAATGGGAGTATTGATTTACCACGTGAGACTTTATTAGATTCTGAATAGGGGTGAGGCTCTGAATTGATTGATTGTATATCAAAGTGGGGAGGATTTTATGGGTTTAACTGTATTCTTCTCTAGGAATTGGCTAGCTCTATGGGGACAGCCTTCCCCTAAATTCCAATGTACCAAGAACACGAAAAAAATACAGGTTAGCACACAGATTCACCGTGAGCCTTATATCTCTGTTTTTAAATGATTTTTTTTTTGAGAATTTCGTTCAGTGGGTTTTGGCCATGTTACCCCTTCTTTGACTCCACCTAGATTGTCATAAGCATTCTCTGCCCAGGCAAGTGTGTGTCCTCTGTTCTGTCATGCATCAAGTTCTGTTTGTGCTGCTCACATAGTCTTGGATACATATGACCTTCGACTGACATGTCGTCAGTTCAACAAAAGCTGCATTGTGAAGGAGGACTCTATTTCCCAGCCGCTATTAATTGGCAATATCTCCTCAGAGAGAGGTGGGACCTCATGGCCTCCTCCCCTCACCATGTTGAAATCTGGTCTGCCTGGAGCTTGTTTGGGGAGTGTCCACATATGGCTACACAATAATAATATGTGTAGCTGTCCTGTTATATCTAAAATACAGAGTCTCTTTGCATTTACCCGCCACTTCCGGTTCTTACAGTCTTTCTATCCCCTCCTTGCCAATGATCCCTGAGCCTTGGTGGGGAGAGGGCGTGATACATTTGTGTAGTTTAAGGCTGCATTCTGCAGTCCCTTATTCTTTGCATGTTGGCCAACAGTGGTCTCTGTGTTAGTTACGTTGTGAGATGGCAAGACGTTCCCACTGGTGTGAAATTATCACACATCTCCCGGGAGTAATAAACCACTTTCTGAATAGATTGAATGAAGCCCTTTTCCCCAACACGAAACCCATACCTACGCCATTGTGGAGTCAAGAACCTATGGCTAGCCAGGCCATAGGCCATCAGAGATGACGTACTGCTCTTACTCTGCTAAGCAGACATGCTATTAAAACAACGCTTGATGGCTATCCATAGACAGACGTATCTCAGTACACAACAGGGAAGCAGTAGATAGTGCAGTAGATAGTGACTAAGAGAGCTTAGGACTCCTGAGACCATCACCCAGCTGTTTCCCCTCTTCCTGGTCTTTGTTTTCTTGTGGTGTCAAGGGTCGAACCCAACGCCTGTGCAGTGCTGAGCCTACACTCACCAGCTGAACTGCACTCCAACATTGTTTGGAAATAGTTAATGATTGGTTTCAAGTTTGAGTTTTTTCCACCCTTTTCACACTGCTCTTAGCCCCTGACTTTCAGAATCTCCAGGAGCTTCCAGGTGACCTAAGATTGAGCAATATCTTACTGATACCATGACACCCAAATACATTGCTTAATGACCCACCTCCAGTATAAACTGGGAGCAGCCATGACAACTTGGTGTTCCAGTGTTGGTTGACCCAATGACGGGACAAAGTGAAAATATCTCAAAGTCAAGACTAGATGTGACCTTGCACCCTGGACGGTGTGGTCCACTGAGGACAAAGCTGGAATTCTTGGCAAGGCTCTGTAATGAATTACCCATCTCTTTCAAATACCCAGGCACCCGTGTCTTTTCATTAGAATGGGAAAAATTAGTTCTAATTATGGAATATGTGTTTTGAAAAGGAGGTGGGAGGGGAAAATTTTTTAGCCACAATCTTTATTACTTTCTTTTTTGTTGCAAAAAAATGTCTAAAATTGGACCAAAATTAAATAGGACTCTGAGCTTTTGACAGTTCCCCTTGTGACTAGATTACTAAATATTATTATTTCTATTCATAGTTTACATCGCTTCTGATACTGCTGTCATTATAGGAAACAAAAACACAACCAAAAAAACCTTTGAAATCCTCTTTGGTAAATTCTCTAAATCGGTAGGCATCTCCCCGCACCTCTCAACCTTCTTCCAAAAGGTCGACTGATACTACCCTTTACGATCATTGATATTTAAATCTACTAGTCCTCTAGTATTTAGGTTTTGTTCAGTACTTTCCAATCTTTCCCTGGGTACATCAGTCAATGATTTTCTCCTCTGTTGAGACCAAAATGTTCTCTGCAGTAGGAAGCTGTCTATCCCTGGGATGGCTTGCATATGCTTGGGTCAGGAGTGGCACTATTAGGAGGTGTGGCCTTGTTGGACTAGGTGTGCCACAGTGGGTGTGGGCTAAAATAGCGTAGTGCTAGCTGTCTGGAAGTTGGTCTTCCACAAGCTGACTTCAGATGATGGGGTAGAACTCTCTGCTCTGCCTGCCTGGTGGCTGCCATGCTCCCACCTTGATGATAACAGACTGGACCTCTGAACCTGTAAGCTGTAAATGCTGTCCTTTATAAGACTTGCCTTGGTCATGGTGTCTGCTTACGGCAGTCAAACCCTAAATAAGACCATCCCCTAGGATGTGGTCACTGGCAGCCCCCTGCCTTTCTCCATCAATTCGAGAGCTGGGTGTGTCTTACAGTCTCATCTCAGGTCTGAGTTCAGGAGGCTGGAGTGAAAGGGGCCTTGGTATGAGCTTACAACTTCTGTGTACTTTGTGAACAAATAACCCAAGCTTTGGGAGAGCCCCTAGCGTCTGCTCCCAAAGGGTGGCTCCTCCCCTGCGTGCGCTAAGTGGGTGAACTTCTCAACCCTGTCCTTTGTGGGACAGGAAACAGGTAGAACCCTTGTCAGATCCTGCAGTCTGTGGCAGCTGGACAAATGCTTTTTATACACCACTGCGGACTCACTGTGCACCAGGCTTTCCTGGTGATCTGCTAACAATCTGCAATCAACATGGGAGCAATTTCATTTCTAAGGCTCTAAGCATCTAAGGCTTGTCCAGATTGAGTTCTGCAGTCCGGCCCCCGCACTGGAGCCATCCTCACAGCTCCCCTCTCACTGCACAGAAATCAGGGCACTGAAGGAACATCGAGACCCAGTTTAAGCATTCTGGAAGCTGGGTTTGATATAGCAATGTCCTGGTTGGAGATCTGCTTCTCTTGTCCCTTTGTACACCAGTGACAAATCCTGCTGTCCCAGCCCCTGCCAATGTTCTCGAGGACTGCAGGTGTCTTTTTAGAGGCTAGCTGTTACAAACTGCGTCCACCCTGGGTGCCCTTTTGGTCCCTTTGATGACACATGAATGTGGATTTTTGTCTATTTCCGCTGCACTCTCTCAAAGGACGTTTCTGAAACCGTATGTGCTGAACCCCAGCCAGCACCATACCCTTTCATTTCCCTGTAGCTCAGACCCCAAAATACTAAAGCTCCTTCAGAGCCATCCAGACTGCGCTTTAGAAATGAGGAAAAAAAAGATAGAAGTTTTAGAATACTTTGCAGATGTGAAAGAGTCAGAGCTTACCAGGGTCTGTTTTGCTTTCTACCTGGAATGAAGTGAAGACAGGCTAGGCTGATGCAACCTCAGAACAAGTTCCCCAGCTTTTCGGCTATGCCGTCATCACTCTAGCTGTCGAAGGCAGCCGGAAGGGGTTTCTCCTCACACCTACCACCCGCCTCCACTTATAAAACATGCTCACTCATGGCAAGAAGAGAAGACACCAAGATTCCATCTTCTATCTGACCTGTAAACTCATTTCTTTATGATCAGGTTCTAGGCTCTGAAAATATCCACATTGTGTTATTTTCCCAGTGACAGATGCTTCATGATTCCCCTACAAACATTAGTCTCCATGTGGCCATAGGGACATGGTCCCCAAAACCTGGTTAAGGCTGGAAAGACTCTGTGGCACAGAGATCTCTGGCACTTGTCTATAGTGTGTAGTGGAGAACGCATGCAGAAAACAGAATACCCCTTACTCTAAGTGTACTGAGACATAATGCCAAGTGACAACCAGAAGGTCCGGCTACAAATTGGAAGAAGCTAAATCACTCATCCAGGGAGGCTGGGGTTGACAGGATATTTTGTCTGCAGATTTCTGGCTTAATACAAAGAATCAGAAACCAGCTGACAGGAAGTAGCCTTTCACAGCCCACTCTTCTTGCTCGACAACACAGGAGGGACTTTTGCTGTCCTGGAGACCTGCTATCCAAAGGCTGGGTGGGACTCTGAACTGTGGAGACAATGCCAGAAGGAACAAAGTATCCTTGTGGCTTCAACCAGCATCTTCACCTTCCCCAACCTCTTTGGGGGTATCATTGCCTCCAAGACCAGCTGCATGGCAAGTTTCTGATCTGAAATCCTTGTTTACTCTCTGGAGAGTTTCTGCACTCCTGGATAGTTTGTATCCATGCATCCATGAGGTAGAGTAAGGGTTGATTTGGATCTTAGACAAAGGCAATAGAAATAATAAAGCAAGACAGGAATCTTATCCCCTTTTCTCCCCCAACCCCCACCCTTAGCTAGGATCTTCCTGTAGCCAGGCTGGCCTCAACCTGAACCTTCCTACTGCAGTCTGGTGAGCGCTGGGTTCACAACAGTTCACTGTGCTGTTCCATGGTTTCCTTTAAGGGCTTGTTTCAAAATTTTCAATTTCAGCAAATATGTGAGCAGTTATGATTGAACTGGTGTCAGACACAGAGAGGCACAGAGCTAAGGCAATTTGGTTTTCTGAAGGCTAACTTAGCAAGGTCCTAGGGTCACAGCCATTCGGACACCAGTACCCATAGCATCCCAGGCACATGGGTGACTTGTAGTCCCATGCAGAGCTTGGGAATGATCTCATCTGCATGCAGAACAGCAGCTCTGCTTAGCTGAGCAGTGTGGTTCTCTGGGCAGCAGAAACAGTGGCAGGGTGCTCAAGTAGAATATGAGCAAGGACCAAGAGCTTTAAGGCATCCGGTGATGGCTAGGGTGGTGACTTTCATGTATTGACTTCTTCATAACCCCTCATGGCCCTTCATGTTTCATGACTCCATCTAAATTGGGACTGGCTTAAAGACAAAAGGGGAACGGGGTCTGCGTGTAGTAATTGACTTCTGCTTTGGCGTGCTCTCCAGGCTACATGATTGGCTGCTCTCTGGTATCACAGCATCAGTCTCTAGAGAGAAATTGCCTGGTAAGTCTCTCTGGAGAGTGTTGAGTCTTTTTAGTAGAGACTTAGCAGACAGTCATTGCCACAGACGAAGCAATGTCATCTTCCAGCAGGAGGAAGACAGGTTTGTTTCGCAACATTGTTTCCTGAATGGGTAAAGTAGCCACTTCCAGGACTTGGAGAACCGGAGACAATTAGGAGATTAAACTCTTCATCCGTTTAAGACAGGTCGTGATTGCCAGCGGTTAGGCAGTGGATAAACAGAGCCTAACCTGTATGCGGTAAATCAGTGATACTGTAGGGGGAATATGTGTAGTCAAAGGGGCATCTTCAGATTTTCATGCTGTCAGATTCACAGAAAGTACCACTATTGACCCCCAGAAGGGGCTACTCACAAGGGAGGATACAGACGGTGATAGGTAATGAATGGGTCATAGACACCATGGCTGGTACCTAGCTATGTGTGGGGAATGTAGCATCGTTCCACAAGAACTCTGTAGTGGCCATTGTCAGCTTGGTTGTTGACAAGGATCAAGTCTGTGACTTAACGATTGCCATCTCCATCTCAGTTCCTCACTCCTTCCTTGTACACTGAAGAGACTAATAACACTTATACCTGCACAGCTTTTCGGAAAGGTGATCTACGTTTGTCTTAAAAGGGTAAACTGAGGCTTGGAGATGAAGCTTAACTAGAAGTACACAAAGCAGCAATGAAAACTGATGCTAGCCTGTCTGTGTGACCCTGAGGTCAGCGCTCTGGTCTGAGTGTCACCAGAGGATCCCAAAGGACTGTGTCCCCTTTCCTCTGCCCCCCTCCCCTGACAGAGCCAGGGACACCTGTTGCTCATTTACTCTCACAGAAGCACAGAACTCTGTTTGCTCGTTTGGGTCATGAGTACATTAGGGGTTGATGATCGTATCTCATTCACGTCTGCCCCCTGAGAAAGAAGAACAGGAAAAGCTTACTGAGAGCTTCAGGTGGTATGGGTGGATGCGAGGCCATGGGCCAGGAAGAGAAGACAAGACAGCTTCCAGAAGACTCATGTTACCAGTGGAGTGGAAGGCACACTGGGTTTAGGAGCCTTGCCCGTGGGGCCTGTATTCAACCCCTTGCCTCTCACTCTGCTAACTTTGGAAACAGTTCTCTGCCATCCGTCTCCTATGCGGCAGAGGGTTAGCTGGTGACTCATGTCCACACAGGGTGGGGCAGCTCTCAGGTACCCGTGCAGGACTGCCTAGAAGGCAGGAAGCCAAGCTCTCTTCCTCGTCCACAGGGACTGAATTTAGCTTGTGTGGAAAGTGAGAACCAGGCTGCAGATTCAAAAAAATACACCTCAAAATTCAAAGCTGCAGCCTGGAGTAAAAGAGCCTTTTTGGAAATCGATCCAGCGATCAGATCCGCCTGTAAAAACCACATCCCAGAGAGACCTGTGGCCACCTACTGGCTCTTCTACTTCTGAGCCAGGTCTTAAGTTTATTTTCAGTCTAAAAAAACCCATTTATTATATTCAAGTTGGTGATGACTGCTCATCCATTTGGAATCATTGCAGTCATTTCTTTCATTGTTCTGTTTGTCTCCATTTTCTGGATGTCTGCCCCTCCCTTCCCCCCTTTCCCGGCCTACTTTTGTATTGTTTGAGAATTTTTTTCCCCTCCTCATATTTTATTTTTTTTCCCTGGCAGGTGGGAAATTATACACCCTCATCTCGACTTGGCGTTACCAGTTCTGAGAATGTCTTAGTCATTCATTTTTTCCAAGGCCTTGCATTTCCTGCCCCCAACCCCCATCTCCTTTAGGACCTGAACTTTATGCCCATCCCTGAGTGACCTTTGAGCTTTGCCCCTCCTGCTGACCCCTAGTCAGCACCGCTCCCAGCAAGCAGGCTCACTGCGCACTGACTTCTGCCCGTGTAAGCATGAAGGAGGTTGTGTTTTATTATATGGAAAGAAGACAACCGGGTTTCTAGCACTGTGGCAAGACACTGAGGGAGGATGGGCCATCTCAAAGCTGCCATTGTGTGAGGTGACATCTTCCGACCTAAGATTTAACAACCATGGCCAGAGCCTTTCCCCATTGCCCTAGACAGCCACAGTCAGGTCACCCATTGCTCCTGGCCTACCTCTGTTACAACTACCACTGTCTGTTGGAACAACAGGATTATTTCAACCTCGCTACCATGCCTGAACAGAATGGGACCAGTTTTTTGTCATCCACACCCTACCTGAGCTTAAAGCATACAGCAAGTTGGGTGACACCAAAGGACGATGATGGCAAGTACCTGCTGGTGAGAATTCCAGTTTCTCTTGGGGAGGGACTCATCCTACCTGGATACTTTGAATGTCCTTCAGCGTGCCACCTTGTGCTGCTAGCTAGGCACCGATTGCTCCAGGCCCAATTCAAAGACCAAGAAGACTCATCTTTACCCACCTCCAGCCCCCATGCCCTCACCCCAGTGCACCTGCTCCCATCTCCTTCCCCACTGTGGACCTAGAGTCAGTCTGGAAAGACTTCCCACCTTCCCAGCTGAGCTGTTGTCTCTCCAGCCTGTGCACACAAGAGAAAGAGACTCATGCTACTTCCCCATTCCTTCTGACCATGGAGCCTGCAGCCCAGGTTAACAGACTCTGTCCATAAGTGCCATCTATACTGCCTGTGCCAAGCTCTGGCTGGCCGTACCAGGCACTGCATTGACCCCAGTGTCTCTGTAGGCGCATGCATGCCCCCATGACTGCTCTGTGGTTCTTCCTTCTACTTCATTTTCTACTCCAACGCTTAAGGCAGTGGGCTAGGGAGGTAGACCAGTTGGTAGACTACTTACCAAGCATGCACAAAGGCCTGGGACTGTAAAGCCTGAGCACGAGGTACACCTGTAATCCCAGCACGCAGAGGCAGAGTCCTGAGAACCAGAAGTTCAATGACATTGTCAGCTACAGTGGGGATTCACACCTACTCGGTATACATTAGATCCTGTGTGAAAGCCAAGCAAATAACATGAAGCAAAAACAAAACAAAAAACAACAAAAACAAAAACAGTCACAAAGCTTGACATTGTTGTAGGTTCCATTCTAGTCCGTTGTGGGAGGCTCCAAGGAAGACCAAGTATAACATTTCTCCTCTATTCCAAGATATCTTACCACCTCCTCCATTGCCTTCTCGGAAACCAGGCTGTGTCCTCCTGCGGACAGGGTTTTCCATTCAGAATTAGGAACAAGTTAGAAACCTGATGACACAGAATGACAGTATTGCTGCAACGTTGTCGTCACCAATGTAATAAAAATGGCACAGCTTGTGAGATGCAGAGGAGAACCTTGGTTAAGGGTCCTGCCCTGCACATAGCACCGACCTCATGTGCACCTGTCATGGTGGGGAGGGACCCTGGAAACCGAATATGAGTCAACTCCACCGTCCTCGCCATAGAGGGGCAAGTTACCGTCTAGACTGTAATTACCGTCGGCTATAATTACTGTTGTTTAAAGGCATCAAAACACCCAAAATTTAGTAAGAAGCAAAATGGCTCACATGTTCTTCAGGCTACCCATTTTTAGAAGAGTCTCTACCCAGTCCCCACCCCTGCTCCCATTTGGTAGGGCATTTCAGCCTCTTTCGGGGAAGGGGCAAACGGAGCTGCTAGAGTCCCTAAGGGGCTATGTGTGTCTGGCAGAAACACAGACAGTGATTGCTTAGTAAGTTTTGTTTTATTTTTTTCCTTTTCTGTTTCATTAAGCTGCCGTTTTAGCTTACTCTGCGGTCAGTGGCAATGTAGGACTCTATCCCCGGGAACACAGAGCCTCCGTCAGCATCCCACTGTCCTTGGGTGATTATCCACAAAGCCCACAGGATTCCCTTCCTTTACATTTTGAGAAGCACAGCACAGGACTCACGCATCAGTCTGCTTTAGCCAAAGCACACACCACACACTGTATTTGGAAAACAACTCCATGGCTGTGACAGTGTAAAAATCTCCGTGCAGTTTAAAAACAGCAACTTGGTTTCCAAAATGGCATCCTCAGGCGCCTTCACTCAGACTTACCAAAATACAGTTCCCCTACCTCCCCACTCTGTCTTTTTGCTTTTCAGAGTTGTAGTCATCTGTGACCCAGCAGTAACCCAAAAGAGTTAAATGGAAAATTCCAGAAATAAGCAACCCACACGTTTTAAATGATACCATTCAAAGTAATGTGATAGGCTCCCGTCCTTGGTCATTATGTCTCTCTCTGGTGACAAACCCACCATCTCCATACCACAATGCTTGCATTCATGTTACCCTTACCTCACCTAGTGATGGTCCCAAGGAGCTAGAATTGGGGGTGTGAGTCAGACATGTGCCAGAGAGAAACCAGAACATGTTTCCTGCAAGTGAGAAGGCGTGAAGGCTGGAGGCTCCCTGACCTCAGTTATATGGCATGGCTGACGCACTAAGTCACTCTGAATGACAAGTGACGTAGGCAAAGCCTTTAGCATAACATCCGGCCCACTGTAAGAATTCAGCGTGGGGCGATGTGATTAACAATAACGAAGAGACTCTTCAGAAGACCTGAGGAACTAGTTATTGACGATTCGAGGCAGGGAGATTTCCACTTCCTGACATTTGCCCCTAACACTCTCTTAACATTTATTTCCACTCTTTTGTTTTGATCTTGGCCTCCATTTGTCTGGAAGGGGTAAAAGTGTTCCTGTCCACGTTGATATCAGCATCCACTGAGATGTAAGGGATGAGCGTTTTCATGGCTCTCACTCTTCCTTGTCCCCCCAATCCTCAGCTAAACATGAGCATCCTGTTGTTTGCTTTTGAACATCGAGGATGAGTGTTCCAACAGCACACTGTTACCTAACAAGCTTTTACAAAAGGGGAAAAAATCGCTTTCCCTCTACTATTACAAAAGAGAAGCAAGATGGCGACTACAACCCTCTGGTGGTTTTAGTCACCTTCAGCAGAGCTAAGGAAATCAAGTGCCGAAACCCAGTGTCTGGTTTTATCATACATCAAGGGAAGGCTGGCTCGACACAGGAAGACATAGGAAAGGCAGGGAGACATAGGTGGCTCTCAGTCATCCGTCCCCTAATCCAATGGCCCAGACTGGAGAGCAAAACTTCCAGCCTGAGCAAGACATTAAGACTTGAACCTTAGTACTCAGCCTACCACATACAACCTAGAGCTAAACAAAGCCCTCTGACCCTGTCCCATGGCTGTACTCCAGGAACTGATCTCCTGTCCAGACAAACCACCTGACTAGAGCCACACCCCCTTCTCCAGGCTCTCCTGCAGGGTCCAGAGCAGGATTCTACCTGCTGGAGAGCTGGGAAGGGAAGACAATAAGATGCATAGTCAAAAGTTCAGTACCATGCCCACCACAGTGAGGCCCTGCACCCAGTGGAAGCTGTAACACAAGGCCTCATAGCATGGCCCATGGGCAGAGGCTCTAGGCCAATGAGATCAGTGACAGAGACTCAAGAATGAAAGGTTTGGTCCATTTTCAGGTTTAAAATGGGCCAAGGATGCACTGACAATCCTCCCATACCTACAGGCCCTGCAACCGTGAGACTCCAGTACCACCCAGCTTAGTTATTGTCAGCCCCAGTGTCCAAGGGACACCTTTACCTGCATTATCTGAGACTCTAACAGCATAGCCTGGGGAAAGACTCTTCACTGGGGTAGGAGAGGCGGTGAATACAAGCCAATAACCTAAAGCATGGAGCAGATTCTAAGCCCCATCTCTAGGCTTGCCTAGGAGTGGCCCCTCTGGTTCTTCTCCAATGCCAGAGCAAGACACATAGCCCCAGAACCTTGCACTTTGTTCCCAGCAGCAGCATCTTTCAGCTGGGTGCAGTGGTTTAGAGCCACAAGTTCATCTCACGTTCACAGCATTGTAGACCATGGTCCTTCCCGGTGCTGTGTGGGATTCAACAGCCTGTGGGTCTGAGGTATGGGACAGCATGGTGAAAACGGTAAGAAACAGACGTCTGAGTTTTGTCCATCCATGGTAATCCTACCTACGGGCAGCCAGAATGCTGAAGAGCTTGACCACAGGCTAGCAGCTGTAGACCAGGTACTCCAGCCTTGGGAGATATAGGTAGACAGGTCTTTCTAGGTGACCTCCCATTTCTTTCTTTTAGAAATATATTTCATTACATTGATTGATTGATTGATTGGTTGGCTGGTTAATTGATTGATTGTGTGAGAGAGAGAGAGAAAGAAAAAAGGGAGGGAGGGAGGGCCGGGTAGAGAATAGACCAATCTGATCAGCCCTGGTTACTCTAGGTTGTGTCAGTTTGATAATAAAATCCTAATCAGTATGGATAGATCCATTCTCAACAGCCTCTAAAATAATGTATGTGCCGAACATAAATTTAGTGGTGGAATTTGTGGTGGTTTGATTAAGAAGAGCCCACATAGACTTATCAATTTGAATGTACTATGTAAAAGGATTAGAAGGATTAGGGGGTGTGGCCTTATCGAAGAAAGTGTGTCGCTGGTGGGTGGGCTTCAAAGTCTCAAAAGTCCATGGCAGGCCCAGGCTTTCTCTGTCTTTCTGCCCATAGATCAGGATGTAGAGCTCTCAGTGCCTGTCTGTGTGCTCCATGCTTCCTAGCATGATGACAACAGACTAAACATCTGAAAATGTAAGCAACACCCCAATTAACCGCTTTATTTCATAAGAGTTTCCTCATCCATCTTCATGGCAATAGAACACTAAGTAAGACAAAATGGAAGGAAACATCACCAGAGAGAAAGACGTGTACTTGATCAAACCTATCCTGGAAGAGACTCTCTGAGCTCTTCTTCCCTTGCTCAGGATGAACAGAACCAGGTCGTTAGAATAAACAGGCACATGTACATGCTGCCGGACAGTTGTGTAAAGTCACCAGGAGGGAGGGAGGGAGGGGGAGGGGGAGGGGGAGAGAGAATGTGTGTGTAAATATACTTTATATATATAATATATATAATATATTATATATGCCTTAGCTTCTTATTGTCTGATATTAGGCAAACATCATTTTATTTCCTGGTGATTAAAGAACAAATTCACTTACGCGTGGTGAATCTGCCTCTTGTGTGTTTAATAAGAATCCTTCTAACTACCCAAGCACTCTGACAACAGACAGGCTGCCCCTGCATAGGCTCAGGTCTCCTACCTCTCTGCTGGCACCTGTAGATCCAATCCTTTCCTAGCGAAGTCCTTAACGTTGGGTGGTAAGATCAGCCAGCACAATGAGCTGCCCTTGCATCCAGCTTCCGAGGAGAAGCAAACGCCACACTCATCTCTCGCCATCTTTAGACGCCTAAGGAAAACTCCAGAGCTGTCTCTCCCTATCTTTAAACACCCAATGTAAAGAGATCTTCTGCATAAAATAAGATGTCAACTTGGGAACCAACATTTTGACATTAGAAAATAATGAAGTATTAACAGGTGTTTGAACCCGTAACATGGTTTGGGTAAGTGTCTCCCAGGAGCTGCTGTGCCAAAGGCTTGGTCCTGGGCCCAGATACTGTGAGGAGGTGATGGAACCTTTGAAAGGTGGGGCTGGTGGGAGACATGCTGGTCCTGGGAAATACCCCTTGGATAGGATATTAGAAACCCTGTCTCTTCTCTTTCTTCTCTCAATTAGCTTTGAGATAAATGTGCCTCTTCCCCAACATGGAGCCACCACAGGCCCAAAGGATGTGGAGCACTTGATCATGAATTAAAAATCTCCAAAAGTGTGAGGGAAAACCAAAGCTAAACCAACCAAACAAACAACCACAAAGCCTTCCTTCCTCTATGTTGGCTCGCTTTCGTAGTTTGTTGCAGTGACAGAAAGCTGAACACCTGTGCCTTTCTATAACTGCAGTCCACCTCACATAAGAAGGCATTTTAGCTCCCCATGGCATGGACACCTCTTCACTCTACCTTCCTTTCTAGGTAAAGAAGTGCTCAGGGCAGAGGGAGAATTAGATCTTTCCTTATTGCTCCATGTCTGGGGACTGGTGTGTCTCTCCGCCTGAAGGTTGGTGGCTCGTCAGACTGTCTGCCACCTCAGCCCCAGGCATGTGCCAAAGGAAGGGCCCACCTCCTTGAGAAAGGGATGCCCTACTGGGATTCCCTGACTTCTGGGTGCAGGGCTGTTCCTTGACACATGGAGGCTTTTACTAGCCTGTTGGACTGCTGGGCAAGCAGTACCCACAGAGCCATCATTCAAACATTGTTAGCATTCTGTCTAGGCTCCACCCCACGGTTATCTGGCAATAGCCAGGTGTTCCTGATACTAAAAGAGGCTGCTTGCCCCCTCCTCACTCTCTTGCTCTCTTGTTCTCTCTTGCTCTCTTTCCTTCCTGCCTCTACTCCCCATTCCCTTCCCCATTCTCTTTCCATGTGCTCATGGCCAGCCTCTACCCCTCTTCCTCCTCCTCCTCCTCCTCCTCTTCCTCCTCCTCCTCCTCTCTCTCTCTCTCTCTCTCTCTCTCTCTCTCTCTCTCTCTGCCCCTACTACCCTCTTAACTCCCCTCCCCATGCCCTGAATAAACTCTCTTCTGTACTATACCATCCTGTGGCTGGTCCCTCAGGGAGAAGGGACGTCTCAGCATGGGTCTGCAGAGGCACCTCCTTCCCCCACACCTCACCACACCTCCATAGAATATACCCCCCCTTCATCTTTTTATAAGCACATCAAACATCCCTCACTGTACTCAGACTTCGGCATTTATAACCCATTTCTGGATTCAGGTGTAAGATGTGCTTTCCGTTGCGAATTCCATTGTTTCGGCACTGTTGGTTAAAAAGTCAACTAAGAACCGCTTTAACTGACTAGCGTTTGTTGGGACCTCTTTGTCTCGTCGGAGTCAGTTTCCATACCAGTAGAGAGAAAATTTCATTCATTCTTCCTTTCAGGACTCTCTCTCTTTCTCATACCAACAGGAAAGTAGCTTGTCTTGAGTTGACCAGCTAACGGCCACCAGAGATTAGTCATATGATTTCCCTCCCTTGTCCTCCCAAAATCAAAGGCATGAGCAGCGGTGGTGCATGTGGGCTTAAGCCTCAGTCTACTCAGAAGCTTTCAGATCGAGGGCAGGAGAGTTTCATCTCCGCTCAGCAGATGAATTTGCTTTTCCTCTGCTTTCTTGTTCTATTTGTGTCCTCAGTGGATTGGAGGATACACTCCTACCTGGGTGAGAGCAATCTTCTTTACCAAACTCACTGATTTAAGCACAAATCCCTTCTGGAAATCGACTCAGAGGCACAACCAGAAATAACGTCTTACCAGCGATCTGGCCATCCCTTTGCCAAGTCAGGTTGACATATAAAATTAGCATCATGCCTGGTGTGGGTCCTGAAAGGCCTCTTCAGAGGGTTTGCTGTAGAAGGGCCCCCTGGCTGACAGAGATGGCTCTGTCCAAGTGCACAAGCAGATCAAAAGCAAAATGATCAAACAGAGTCTTAACAAAGACTGCACTGCGCCTGAGCTGGCGAAGTGTGAATTGTGGAGGCTCTGTTTATGTTCCGACTCCTTGGGGAGCTAGGTACAAAGGCAGATTTTATTGCAGTAATGAAAACATCCATTGATTTACAAGGTTTTGGAAATGCACCTCCATAGATGAAAGAACGCAGGGGAAACAAGAATTAGCATGCAGCTCCTCCTGTCTCCTCCCTTCTCCTCCCCTCGTGAATGTATAATTTGAATGGAAATATGGTTTGGAGGTAAGACAGAGAGCAGGGGCAAATGTCAGGTGCTGTGTGGCTCTGCCCTGTGGAATTGCCCCATTAGACCTCCATATGGGCAGAGTGGAAGTCCTGCCAACTCCTCTGTCCTCACCTGGGTCCTCAGCTTCATGCTTCTCAAGCTCTTTAATAAAGGCAGAAGAGAGGGGAAGTCATAACTTTCGCCTCCTTCTCCCAGCCTAGCATCTGAACCTCATTCATGCGTTTGTGTGATTGTTTATATAACAAATCCCGATGAGAAACAGAGCTGACCTCAAAAACTAGATGCTGAGAGGACAGATGTGTAGCTTCTCAGGCTCTCTTGCAGCTAGAGTGTGGATGAGTGGCCTGGGGTAGCCACGTTGCTCTCCAGAAGGTGGGAGCTCTGAGAAGCAACCGTCTGCAGAGGTCTGATGGCCAGAGGCAGAGGCAGCAACTTCACCCTCCCAGGGTGGTCCTGGTACCCCTGTGTCCATAGTCCAGAGAGAGACACTGGGCAGAAAGTGTCACCACATGCCTGGAAGCAGCCTCCTCCACAGGAGGTCCATGCTGAGGGCGTGTGATACCTCTTTCAGTTGCTCAGGCTACCCTTTCTAAGGATCAACTCAAAAGCATAACCCTCACCTCAAAGTAGATGGGACAGAGTTTATTTTGAAGTCAAATATAAGTGACCATGGCCCAGGAACTGAGATTCAGGTTACTCCAAACACCATGTAGCAACCATGAAGTTTTTATGGAAATAGAGTAAATCTTGCTACAAATCAACAACATATTTTTCAAATACCTTGGCTGGAAGAGCTGTTAGGCCGGTTAAAGCAAAGTGGGAAAACTGCTGCAAGAGGCTTCGGATGCTATCTGCTGACAGCCTTAGCCCCTTCAGTGTGAACTAGCAATCTATTAAGCTAATGCATCCTGGAAGGTTTTACCTGTGAGTCACAAGGGTCAGGCACCGAGGTGCGCATGGAATGACCGAGGGGACTAAAGACAGCTAAATAAATTGTAATGATGTTTGAGATAAATTGTAAGGAGGCCACATTCTCCACCCTCTCCACAGCCACCACAGAGCGAGAATCAGTTCATCAGCCTTGTGGAGTTCACTGAAAGAAACTCTTGATCACATCTGTTCCGGTTCAGCTTCTGAGATCTTGGCCATGAACCTCTAGCCTCCCTAAATTCTTCTAACCCTCTATTTACCTCAGACTTATGCCTACTGCTAGAAATTAATGATGTTGACTGGGGGCATGCTGAAGACGTGAAGTTGGAAGGGAAGCCATCTATTAGATAGTAGAAGAACAACTGAAAACATCACCAAGGGCTGGATGTCAAACAGAAAATCCATGTAACCAATGGTGAGGCCCAAAGTCAATGGCATCAGATGTGACAGATTATATATATATAATATATATACATTATATATATTATATATACATATTACATATATCTATATATATCACATATAACATTCACATTCACATTGCTAATCAACATAAGGAAACATAAAGGTAGAACCTAGGTCTAAGCTCCTTAAGATTGTGACTCACTTACAGTTGTGAAACCATAACAAATTTACAGATGAATTACAAGCAGAACCACAAGAGCAGTAACATTCAAATTAACCTCATTAATTTAATGAGCAAGATGATGACATGTTGCCGAGGCTGTATCGTGGCTCGCCACATGGCTCTGGCACTGGCAGCTGAGACACAGGAGGATGCTGACAGAGGGCCTCTGTGTCTTCACTGCCCTCAGCTAGACTCCACTGAGCCCTGGATTCCTCCAACCATTACACAGCAGCTTCATCTTGACTGTCCACACCAGACTTCTCTCAGGATAACTGGGCTTCTGTTGCATTGCTCTGACTTATACCAACGTTTTTTCACCTTCTGAGTCAACCTTGTCTTTTTTTCTCCATCTTTATTAAATTGAGTATTTCTTATTTACATTTCAGTTGTTATTCCCTTTCCCGGTTTCCAGGCAAACATCCCCCAACCCCTCCCCTCCCCTTCTATATGGGTGTTCCCCTTCCCATCCTCCCCCCATTACTGCCCTCCCCCCAACAATCCCGTTCACTGGGGGGGGGGTCAGTCTTGGCAGGACCCAGGGCTTCCCCTTCCACTGGTGCTCTTACTAGGATATTCATTGCTACCTATGAGGTCAGAGTCCAGGGTCAGTCCATGTATAGTCTTTACGTAGTGGCTTAGTCCCTGGAAGCTCTGGTTGCTTGGCATTGTTGTACATATGGGGTCTCGAGCCCCTTCAAGCTCTTCCAGTTCTTTCTCTGATTCCTTCAACGGGGGTCCCATTCTCAGTTCAGTGGTTTGCTGCTGACATTCGCCTCTGTATTTGCCGTATTCTGGCTGTGTCTCTCAGGAGCGATCTACATCCGGCTCCTGTCGGTCTGCACTTCTTTGCTTCATCCATCTTGTCTAATTGGGTGGCTGTATATGTATGGGCCACATGTGGGGCAGGCTCTGAATGGGTGTTCCTTCTGCCTCTGTTCTAAACTTTGCCTCCCTATTCCCTTCCAAGGGTATTCTTGTTCCCCTTTTAAAGGAGTGAAGCATCTGCATTTTGATCATCCTTCTTGAGTTTCATGTGTTCTGTACATTTAAGGTAATTCTAGCGTTTGGGCTAATATCCACTTATCAGTGAGTGCATACCATGTGTGTTTTTCTGTAATTGGGTTACCTCACTCAGGATGATATTTTCCAGTTCCATCCATTTGCCTATGAATTTCATAAAGTCATTGTTTTTGATAGCTGAGTGGTATTCCATAGATGTACCACATTTTCTGTATCCATTCCTCTGTTGAAGGGCATCTGGGTTCTTTCCAGCTTCTGGCTATTATAAATAAGGCTGCTATGAACCTTCTCTTAACTGAGCTATGGCACATTAGGATTGAAGTTGCTGGCCCTGCGTGATGCCCTTGCTGAGCACTGGTGAAAATGATGGTGAGTGGGAAAGAAGACCAGTGTGTGCTCATACACCGACTCAACGGCATGCGGAGTCATGGGAGTCATGGTACAAATTTCAGAGAGCAGCAGAATACAGTTGGGTCCTTTCTGATGGGAATCTTCAGCTCATGCACAGTGCAGAGCAAGTTCTCAGGCATGCCCAGCGGGAGTCCTGTGAGTGCCTGCCTTGCATCTCCCCATTTGGGAGGGAGGGAGCATTCCGTTTCAATCACCAGGAAAGAAATCGCAGCAGTTGCAACTGAAAGAATTGCACATCTCAATTCATTCACTCCCTGAGAAACACAGTAAGCACAACAATTGGAATTAAAATGTGGTTTACAAAAATGTGTGGTAGCCCCCTGGCTCGCTTAGAGGGTGGAGTCATATATCTCCAAGTCTAATGACAGAGTTTATTCCCTGCAACCCATACGGTGGGAGAAGAGGACTCCTGCATGTTGTCCTCAGATGGCCACATGTGTGCAGCCATGGCACATGTACACACACACACACACACACACACACACACACACCTATCCACATGCACACAAATAAAATAACGTAGTAAAAAATACTTTAAAAAAGGCGAAAGCTCAAGAAACAGTTTACACTTCTTCTCTCTCGAAGGAACGCACAGAGATACTCGCCAAATCTAAATGTTTCCTTGGATAAGCAGCTCCGTCTTGAAGTGTCATGATAAAGAAGACGGCAGTGAGAACAGATTTGCTTAGTGACAACAGAGAGGCTTCCTGTGAACCAAAGGGGCGATTTCCATGGTTCTCTACGTACAGTGAATGCAGAAGTGCAGTCTTTTGTCATTAAGTCGAACAAACAGACAAACAGGAGACAGAGCTAAGTTAGAACAGGAGGTCTGGGTGTAACAGGCATCTCCAAGAGACACAGATCTGCCAAGATCCTTCTTAAAATCTGACTTCACAAGATGGAGACCAGGGGAACTTGAAAGTTTCAATTATAAAACCCTCCTTTAAGAGGCAAAAGAATATCTATATCCAGTTTTGGTATTAGGGTAATTCTGCTTACATAAAACGAGTTTGGTAGTATCCCTTTCTGGTTTATGAAATACTTTGAGGCTTACTGGTGTTTACTCTTGTTTAGTGATAAAGCTGACATCTGTCCCTGAGTCCCCCAGGGCACGGGCAGCTTCAAGATGGGAGGCATTTTTATTACTGCGTCTATTTCACCACTTGTTCAAGTTTGTATGATTTTGTCAGGTTGTATGTGTGTGGAAACATACCTATTTCTTGAAGGTTTTCTAAGCTGTCCAAATGCAGGTTTTCAAAGTAGGCCCCTACCATCCACCTAGTTTCATTGTTACCTGTTGTGATGCCTCCCTTTCTTGCCCTCCCCTTTTGGCCAGAAATATCTTAGATTTAATGTTATTTGATTTTGAATTAAATATTGGTTGTTGCACATTCAGAAAACTTTTACTGTTGCCAAATTTTGTCAGTTACTTCCCATCACATAGTCCTAACCCACAGTTTGAGGATCTGTGTTCTTATAGCAAGGTGTACAGGTGTTCATTGTTGACCACCCATCTAGTCTGTATGGGTCACATGGGAATATATGTTCGTTAATAGCTTTGTGTTGACTTTATGTATCTGTGGGTCATATATCCATGAATTCAACCAAATGCTGGTTCAAATACTAATAAAATTTGGTAACCTCTATTGAACGTATAGTCCTTGTTTTTGTTTTTGTTTTTTTATTGTATTTTTAATTTACATTTCAAATGTGATTCCCTTTCCCAGTTTCCTGGACATAAGCCCCCTATCCCATCCTCCTTCCCTTCTTCTGTAAGGGTGTTCCCCTCCCAAACCACCCCCTCCCCCAACATTCCCCTGCACTAGGGAGTCCAGCCTTGGCAGGACAAAGGGCTTCTCCTTTGATGGTGCCCCAACAAGGCCATCCTCTGCTATATATGTAGCTGGAGCCATGGGTCAGTCCATGTGTAGTCTTTGGGTAGTGGTTTAGTCCCTGGGAGCTCTGGTTGGTTGGTTGGCATTGTTGTTCTTCCTTTCTTACCTTTTGTCTGTTGTTTTTAAGACAGGTCAATGCAGTTAGACTTGAACATGGATGCAAGGGACAGCCTTAAGTTCCTGATCCTCCTGCTCCTCCCACCCGAGGGCTACAATTGCATGTGTACACCACCTTGCCCACCTTTTTGTCTCTAGTCTAATCTCTTTTTTGGTTAATTTTGCTAAGGATTTTTCAATCTTAATTTTTTTTAAAGAACCAACTTGTTTTTCATTGATGCTATGTTATTCATTTCCATATCATTAACTTATATCCTATTATTAATTACTTCTTCCCACCTACTGATTTGGTGCTTGGCTGGTTCTTGTTTTTCTAAGACTTGAGGGGTGTATCACTAAGTCGCTTGAGATTTCTCCGGTGTGTGTGACTCCTCCAGAGTTTGGGAAGACTATTCAATATATGTCTGCAAAGTTCACTTGACTTATGTCATTTGATGATGATGTTTCTCTGTGGGCTTTTGGTCTGGGTGACCTGCGTATTGTTGAGAGTAGGAGACTGACTTCACAGTCAATTATTATGTTGAGACCAATTTGTATTTTTAAATCAGTAGATTGTTTCATAAAATTAGTGCACCCATTTTTGGTCCATATGATTCTCCATAAAAGATTTGCCTGAGCTGTTTGCGTTCAATTCAGGAAGATGTCTCCTGTGCCAGTGCATTCAAGGCTACTCCCCACTTTCTCTTCCGTTAGGTTTAGTGTATCTGGTTTAAGGTTGAGGTCTTTGATCACCTTGGACTCGAATTTTGTGCAGGGTGATAAATATGGATCTATTTGCCTTCTCCTACGTGCAGACATCCAGTTAGACCAGCCACATTTGTTGAATATGCTATCTTTTCCCATGATTTGGTTTTGGCTTCTTTGTCAAAAATCAAGTGTCTGTAGGTATATGGATTTATTTCTGGGTCTCCGATTTGATTTCATGGATCCACCTGTCTGTGTCTATACCAATACCATGCAGTTTTAATTACTATTTCTCTGTAGTAAGTCAGGGGTAGTGATAGCTCCAGAAGTTCTCTTCTTGTTGAGGATTGTTTTAGCTATCCTGTACTTTGTTTGTTTGTTTGTTTGTTTTTTATATGAAGCTGAGAATTAATCTTTCAAGGTCTTTAAAGGATTGCGTTGGAATTTTTTGTGGGAATTGCATTGAGTCTGTAGATTGCTTTCGGTAAGATGGTCATATTTCCTACACTTGCTGCAGGAGCCTATCATAACTGTCCTCTGAGAGGCCTCAGCCAGCAGCTGATGGAGACAGATGCAGAGACCCACAGCCCAGAGAATGGTGGAGCTCAGAGTATCCTGTGGAAGACAGGGAGGAAGGATTAAAAGAGCGAGAGAGGTCAAGGACACCACAAGAAAACCTACAGAATCAATTAACCTGGGCCCATAGGCAGTCGTTACTGTGCAGGCAATGTAGCAGAGACGACAGCCCTTGCTCCAGTTGTTAGGGGACCCACATGAAGACCAAACTGCACATCTGTTACATATGTGTAGGGGGCCTAGGTCTATCTCAGGCATGTTCTTTGCTTGGTGGTTCAGTCTCTGCGAGACTGTTTGTGGCAACCCTGAGTCCAACATTGCTCTTAATGGAAAAGACAAGGTCTAACCTAGAACAGTAAGAAAAAAAACCCAGTGGGATGAGAAGGGACAAAAGCAGGAAAGGGAGAAGTCAAAGCATCCTTATTTGCAGGCTATGATGTCATCCTACATGGACACTGACCCTCACAACCCCACAGAAAATCCTTACAACTGCTGAACACTTTCAGCATAGAAGCAAGACAGAAACCGAGCATATAAACATCTTATAGCTCTCCTATGCACCAAAGCAATCATGTTGAGAAAGAAATCAGGCAGGCAATTCCATTCATAATACCAAAGACGACGCTTAGTATAGGAAGAAAAAGACCCCTACGATGCAAATTGTAGAACACTAAGGAAAGACATTGGAGAAAGGAAAGACCCTCCATGCTCATGGAGTTACAGAATTAATATCACGAAAACAGCCCTATCCAAAAATAACTTATGGAGTCAATGGAACTCATCAAAAACATTCATCTCAGAAACAGGAAGAAATAAACCTGAAATTGATATGGAACACAGACTGTGAGAGACTCGGAGCAATAAGCAAAATGGCAGGGCTACGAGTGTCCCACCAGGCTATGGAGGCATCGCAATAAAACCAGCACAGGGCAGAAGACACAGTATACATGCCTACCACTGGGGCAGAACAGATTATCCCTGAAAAAGCCACGCGGTTCTTTACGAAGATGCCAAAACCAGACACGGGAGAAGAGACTCCTCCCATGGAAGACCTGGATGGCCATATTATAGAAGATGAAAGCTGATTCACACCTCTGCTGCACAAAACCCATTAAAATTAGCCAAAGTCTAAACCTAAGACCTAAACCCCTAAACCTCTGGATTAGGGAGCCATGTCTGGGAAACATGTTGAAGTACAGGCAACGGGCGAGAACTTGCTGAAGCCCATCCAGTAACCCATGAAACCATCTCAAGAACTAATAATTAGGATGCCATAACATTTAAACCTCTGTGCAGCAAAGAGAATAAATAGCCCAGTAAAAAGAAGTACCCTTAGAATAAGAGAAAGGTCTTTGTGGTCTACATGGACGTTGTAAGGGTTGTGAGAACATGTTTTAAAAACTCAAAGACCTACAAAACACAAGGCAAACAACTCGCTCGGGAACTGGGCTAAGGAAGGGAGTGGTCAGTTTTCTGAAGGTGATGTATACCTGGGTGATAGATGTGAAGAATGGTCAGCATTCTCAGTCGTCTGGGAAAGGTGAAGGAAAAGCTACAGTGAGATCATATCTCAAACCAGTCAGAGAGGCTGTGGTTGAGAAAATAATAGAACCAGAATGGATGATGGTTTAGGGGAGAAGAAGCCCGATACACAGCTGATAGGGATTTAATTGGCCCCAGTAATGTGCTCATGTGCTAAACAGCAGAGAGTCCATAGGACCGAGATATAACAGTTCTAGATCAGGACCTAAAGACAATGATCACAGAAACACTTGCACATCCACATTTACTGCTGTTCCCAGGAGCCGAGATCTAAAATCAGCCTAGGTATCTGTCAGCAGGTGGATAAATAAACCAAATTCAGTATGTGTTGTGGTAAAAAATAAACGAAAATGTTTCTTTTATTCTGCACTAGTGTTGGCACCATAGGGCCACACGGCATCTGTGGGATGTCTTCATCTCCGTCAGCAAAGCGTCTCACCCGCTAAGCTCCACCCCAACTCACACTGCTGACGGCTGCTTTCTGAGCCTGATCTCTCCACCCATCTAGTTCCCAAGGCAGGTTACTACCACGTCAGGCATACGCATCCCAATTCCGTGGTGGCCCGGTGTGTCTCCCTACCATGCACTCTCTTGAACTCAATTAAAGAACACACCACCCAATAACCTCTGATCCAATTGATAAGATATGATTTGCCCATCAGGACAGCACAAAATCCTGTACACACCCATCCCTTAAAAATCGTTATAACAACCTGTATTATGAACAAAGAAGAATCTTAACATCTGCCGCCATGTTCTCCCAGCTCCTCCTCCTCGCTCTGGCTCCTTCTCTTCTGCTTCTCCTTCCCTTCTAAAACCTCTGTTCCTGCCTCCCTTCCTTCTCGTCCAATGACAGGCCTTATTTTATCTTGTCTGCCTTCCCCTGCACACTGGTGTGTGAAATGGTGGAGTTTCATCCAGCTATAAAGAAGAATGGAATTATGTCATTCACTGCTAAATGAATTCAGTTAAATGTACAAGTGCTCCAAAGGCAAATATTACATGCTTTCTCTCAATTGTGCATTATAAGAGTTTATATCGATAGGTGTATAAAATTGTGTGTGTATGTATATGGGTGTGGGGGGTATGTGATGGTCACAGAAGAAAGACTGGGAGGAAGAAGAAAGAAGAAAGAGAAAGAACAGGAGAGGAGAGTGAAGAGAAAATATGGCCAAAATGCATGATACTCTGGGATGATAGAGTTGTATGAAACGTATTGTCATATACAAGGAATATATGCTGATAGAAGTTCAAATAGTCAATAGGGATGTCGATGCGTAGTAAAGTGTATGCTAAAAGTCTTTCTTACAGCCCAGAAATCTTCATCTCAAAAAACGATGCAGTCACCTCTCAAACTCCAAAGGCAAGTCTACCAAACATGGACGGATTGTGATGACCAGGAAGCTATCCGGTTATTACATATGTTCACATAGAGCTTTACCTTCCAAGCTGGAGGAGGCTCTAAGATTCCTGGTACACTGAAGTGACATACTCTCGTCATGATTTTATGAAAACATCTCATTAACTGATTGTAGACCCCGTAGCTTCAGCGGGGAGACTGAGGACTGTGCTACTGATGGATGTCACAGTCAGGATGTCACTCATCCTGACTGTTGCAGTCTCCCACGTTCAAGTGAGAGGCACTGGGAGATTGCC
The DNA here is from genome assembly GCF_021556685.1 of Rattus norvegicus. Classification (NCBI taxonomy): domain Eukaryota; kingdom Metazoa; phylum Chordata; class Mammalia; order Rodentia; family Muridae; genus Rattus; species Rattus norvegicus. The sequence goes on along the minus strand of NC_141542.1, from coordinate 122,498,037 downwards.
TGTTGTTTCTAACCAGGCGATGGCATATATTAAATAAAGGGACGATTCCTCAGTCTTGGGTATATGAGAATCTTTTAAGACTTCGCAAATATGTTTTAAAATAATGGCTCCGTGCGCACAAGAATCAACACTGGCTGATTCTTAGCTCCAAGGCAAGAAAGTGAGGTTGTAAAGGCTTAGCAATGAGGCACTCTTTCACCTTAAGTTAAATCCCTGCATGTAAACACACTGCTCAGCATTGTTCAGCCATGCGAACAGTTGATGCTGCTCTAAAGTGTCTCTGTCTCCCAGTCTGTCCTAGGCAGCTACGGAAGCCGGGCTTTCTGTCACTCCCACAGATGTCTGACAGGAGCAGTTTACTTTGGCTCCTGGTTCCAGAGGCTTTGGCCCATAGTCAGCTGACTCTTTTGCTTTCTCTTTGACTTAAATTTGTCTGGAGTGTTGGGGAGATGGCTCAGTGGCTAAGAGCACTTGCTGCTCTTGCAGAGAACTCAGGTTCGGTTCTCAGCACCCGCACGGTGGGTCACAATTATCTGTAGCTCCTGTTTCCGAGGATCTGACACCTGCTCATTGTATGTAGACAGTTTCCAGGTGCCAGCTGAGTGGAACGTGGCTCTATTGCTTGGACTTTCTTCATTCTGTGAAACTTCTCGTTTTTCTCTTAGTAAATACCCATCACACAAACCAAACGGACCAAAGGTGAGTCTCCAGTGTGTGGATGGCAGCTAAAATTTATAAATGCTAGCCTGCCAGATAGGCAAACTCATACTTTTCCAAGAGTCCTAAGGCAGTTCACGTCTGTCATTCAAAATTACCTCTTGTCCAGTCAGTTGACAACTAGCCATCAAAGCCACTGTCCCCAGTAGTCACTGGTGCAAATGAGGATCCAAGGCTGTTCTTCCAAAAAGCAGAAAAGAAACAGGTGTGCGCTGGTCACTGCTGGAACCAGGTGTGCTCATCACTGCTGTTGGAACCAGGTGTGCTGTTCACTGCTGGAACCAGGTGTGCTGTTCACTGCTGTTGGAACCAGGTGTGCTGTTCACTGCTGGAACCAGGTGTGCTCATCACTGCTGTTGGAACCAGGTGTGCTGGTCACTGCTGGAACCAGGTGTGCTGGTCAGTGCTGGGACCAGGTGTGCTGTTCACCGCTGGAACCAGGTGTGCTGGTCACTGCTGGAACCAGGTGTGCTCATCACTGCTGTTGGAACCAGGTGTGCTGGTCACTGCTGGAACCAGGTGTGCTGGTCAGTGTTGGAACCAGATGTGCTCATCACTGCTGTTGGAACCAGGTGTGCTGGTCACTGCTGGAACCAGGTGTGCTGGTCAGTGCTGGGACCAGGTGTGCTGTTCACCGCTGGAACCAGGTATGCTGGTCACTGCTGGAACCAGGTGTGCTCGTCACTGCTGGAACCAGGTGTGCTGGTCACTGCTGGAACCAGGTGTGCTGGTCACTGCTGGAACCAGGTGTGCTGGTCACTGCTGGAACCAGGTGTGCTCATCACTGCTGGAACCAGGTGTGCTGGTCAGTGCTGGGACCAGGTGTGCTGTTCACCGCTGGAACCAGGTGTGCTGGTCACTGCTGGAACCAGGTGTGCTAGTCAGTGCTGGGACCAGGTGTGCTGTTCACCGCTGGAACCAGGTTTGCTCATCACTGCTGGGACCAGGTGTACTTGTTGCTGCTGAAAGCAGATGGTATCAGCAGCTAGGGTTTGGTTGCAGATAAAGGGTTAACCAAGATTATAGTAATGAGACTGAAAGGAAATGAGATGAATAAAAGATAGTTTGAAGAATACACAGATGGCCCTACACATGGACATTCTTAACCCAAAACCTAAAATGTTCTAAATGATTTATACAAATTTCCTTCAGATATGAATACCTTCCACCTGAGGACTAGCTTTCAGGGTACCAGAAAGTGCCTTGCAAACACCCAAGGAGGGATGCAGCCAACAGTCCTCCCTGTCTATGAAACCTCTGGGCAACAATATTAAGCAGAATATTAAGCAGCCTGCTGTGATAACCCTAAGGGCACACAAGTAACACACATGTCCTGCCTGTAACCACCAGATCTCTAGTCAGACATAAGCCCCACTCAACAGGAGGAAAGCTGTACCTGGAACTGGAAACCTAGCCAACCACCCAGGGCTCATGAAGTCATGGATCTTGGAGGAGAACCTACAACAGCCACTTTACTAAACCAGCACGATACTTAACAATATTCTTAATGTGTGCCCTTGTATCCACAAGTAAGTGTAGTCCTCGCTCTTCATCAGGGAAGCCTTTCCTTGCAACATTTTCAGACCATCACAATTATACAAAACCACAACCAAGCAAAATGCATAGTCTGGGGCTCAGTCCCAATGGATATGTCTACAAAAAACATATATATATATATATATATATATATATGCACCCAAAGTTCAGGAAACACCGAGAAAGATGGGGTGGAAGGATTTTAAGAGCCAGGAGATCAGGGAGGTTGCCGTGAGACTGTGTCTTCTGGTAATGCCAGATGCTACACCCACAGAGTCTCTCCAACATAACTGCTCCAAGATGGGCTGAACAAGGCCAGTACCAGTGGACATGCCAAAGTGCCTCAGGGAAGAGGAAAACCATGCTTATCCGATACCAAATGGTTATCCCTGAAAAAACACATGCAAGTAACATTGTACAACTGAACAGACTGCACTTAGGAATATATATGCATAGACATATACGTAATATGCATTCAGCAACAATGAGAAGAGAGGGCATGCATCTGAAGGGGAGTAAGGAGCGGTATGTGGGTGGGTGTGGAGGAATGAAAGGGAAGAAGGGGATAATGAAATCAAAGACATAATTAACAACTTGTCTTCAGTCTGTATGGGAGCACATATCAAACATAAATGATTTTTCCATTTAGATTTGGGTCTGATTCCCAAGGTTCTCGTGATGGGTCTGAAAATATTCCTAAGTCTCAAGCATTTTGGGTTAGGAGTACCCAACTGGTAATGACTGAATGGACACTGGAAGGAGAAGGAACATGAATGTCAAGCCATTCATTCATTCATTCATTCATTCATTCATTCATTCAACTACTCAGCAAATGTCTATTAAATACCTGTAACACAGCAGGCACTGTTCTTGGCTGTAGGAATACAGCAGTTCCTGTTCTCAATGGAACATAATCACTAGCCTGGTGAGGCACATAAGAAAAACGCGAGTGTTACAACTTCAACAAAGAAAGAGGACTCCCCGGGGGGATGAAGAGGCCAAGATTGAGAGAATGGCCAGAAGGCTACACCGATAAAGCTGCCACAGTGTATAATCTGAATGGATGAGGAAGCAGACCAAGTCTAGAGCTGAGGAAGAGCCCTGAGGAAGCACTGTATAACTACAAACATTGGCAAGTAAGAGGTGTCTGACACTTCCTCACCTGAATCTAAAACACTTGACTGGAGAAGACGGTGCAAGGATCACCATGCCACAAATACCAGTGCTTGGTTCTGGGCTGGGGGAGGCCCAGGGGCGTCTCTGGTGCGTAGAAATTTTAAGAACTAATTGCTGTTTAGTTAGGAAGGATGAAAGTTAAGAAAGCAATAAAATGTGTATGAAGAGATCAGGCAAGAAGGATTGAAATTTAGTCAGGTTAATAATGGATAGCGAGGGCAGTCATAAATTTGGAGCGTGTTTCGTAGATAAGGCTGGCAGGATTTATTAAGAAATCTTATTAGAGATGTGAGAAGAAGAGAGGTCTTAAAGCTACAAGTTTCCTGACAGACTCGAAAAAATGAGTCATGGACGGTTCTGGAAGAAGTAGGTGTGGACCCGTGAGCTTCAGAGTTAAGCGCAAAGGTAGGGATGGGATGAGGTAGGAAGTTGCTATAGCATCAGGAACAGAAGGGGATGAACAGTTTAAATGGGGACCATGCCCTCTAGGTGCTGGCTTTGGAACCCTTGGTCCCCAGTTGGTAGTTTCTGGAGCAGTTTAGGAAGTGTAGCCTGGCTGGCGGAAGTGTGTCACTGGGAATGGGCTTTGGGAGTTTTACAGCTTCACCCTGCTCCCAGTCCTCTTTCTCTGCCTCAGAACTGGGGGATGCCAGCATCCTCGCCTGCTGCTATCCTTCCGTGTCATGAGTATCTCTTATTCCTCTAGAACCATAAGACGAACAATCTCTTCCTTCTGTAAGTCGCCTTGGTCACCCCCTTAGTCAGCGTTACTACTGCTGTTGCAATACACCATGACCAAAGCAACTCGGGGAGGTAAGGGTTTATTTTGCTCACAATTCTGTATCATCGTAGCCATCACTGAAGGAAGTCAGGACAGGAACACAAACAGGGCCTGAACCTGAAAGGCAGGAGCCGATGCAGAGGTCTTGGAGAGGTGCTGCTTACTGACTTGCTCCCCATGGCTTGCTCAGCCTGCTTTCTTATAGAGCCCAGGACCACCAGTTGAGGAGTGGTCCTACCCGCGATGGTCTGGGCCTCCCCATCAACCACTAATTAGGAAATGCCCACCAGGCTTGCCTACCACCTGATCTTATGAAGGCATTTTCTCAGTTGACGTTCCCTCCTCTCCGTCGACCCTAGTTTGTTGATGTAATGCTAGCCAACACAGCCATGTTATTTTATCAGAGCAACATGAAAGTGACTCCTACAGAGATGAAGGTTGGACATGTGAACGTGGGAGTCACCAGCTATTGGATGGCACTGTCCCCAAAATCCATTCATCAGTCCCGTGCTTCTATGAAGCAACTCCACAGAATGGGCAGGGGTCTGCCAGAATATCGCTTGATGTTATTTCTTCATCTACTGAGATGGGGTTTCGTGTACACCAAGCTGGCCTCAGCTCCTTAAGTAGCTGACAGTGACCTGCACTCCTGATCCTCCAGCACCCAGTGGCTGGGATTTGAGGTCTCAGCCTCTGACTGGCTCACTCAGGGTAATTTTTGGTGGAGTCTTGTTATTTCAGAGGTATGGGGAGATGGTTGGACAGGATTCTTCTTTAAACCTCTAAGATAGGAGGTGAGGGAGTGTGGCGGTAAAAATAAGAAAGGGCAGAACAGTTCCCACGTGGACCCTGGGGGTTGTGCTCTCATTAGTTCCAGCTCCATAGGGCCATAGGCTAATTTATCTCAGCTGCTCCACGATGCCCCCAAGTGCTTTCTGACCTGGGCGGTTGTCGAGCAGTTCCAACGCGGCGCCCTCAGGCTGCCCCCCACTCACTCACAGCTCTCTTGGCATGTTGTTATCACAGCAGGCACACACATCTCAATTCCATGGTGGGCCGATGTGTCCAGCTACCACACACTCTCTTGAACTCAATTAAGTCACCACATGAAAGAACACACCACACAATATCCTTTGACCCAACTGATAAGATACAGTTTGCCCGTCTAGACAACACAAAATCCTGTACACATCCATCCCTTAAGAATAGTCATAAGAACCTGTAACTATGTGCAGAGAGGAATCTTAACAAGAGGAAGAGTGGCCAGCCTCTCTCTCCTGACCAGATATAACAGCTCTTCCGTCAGACCACTCTGTGAGGATTCTCTCTCATTACACATCATAGATGCTTTTATCTTTTTTTCTGAGAAACCACAAAAAGTACAAAACAATAAAAGTAAAAACGTTTTAAAATATTTGTTACCCTTCTGTCGAAGTCATAACTTAATCCTTAAATATTAACAAAGGTACAGAGGCAGTAGTTTAAAATACACTTAAGATAATTAAATCCCACAACCAGTGACCATCTAAAAATCACAACCCACAGGAAGAAATTTAGAAATACTTCTAATACAATTACTATTTTAAATAATTACTGTCTTATAAAAATAATATTTCAATAATATTAATTTGAATTTATTTTACCACTGTCCCCTTTGTTTTTTGCTTTTGGTTTTGTTGGGTTTTATTGGGGGGGGGGTGTTGGTGCGATATATTGTGTGTGTGTGTGTGTGTGTGTGACATAAGTGTTTGAGAATGATAAATACTCTCCTTGAGGAATGAATTTTAATGTGAATCATTTATGCCAAATAATTTATCATGTGTGAAAACTGGTCTCCACATTTAATTGCTGGCATTTGGGGCTGTGGCTCTCTTGGGCATATGGCATGCATGGTGTTGGAGGTCATTCTTTTCTTTGTTTTGGCCTCGTTGGGTGCACTGATCAGAAAGCAAGACTGTCACTCCATGGGAAGGAGTAGAACACAGGGGCGTGAGCACAGTTGTGGCAAATGGTGACTGGGTGTAGCTAGGAACCTTCTTAAACAAGCTGGTCTTCTCTGTCCTTTGTATACATTAATGGCTTAATCAAGATAAAAATGCTTACAATTCGTCACAAGTTTCTGGAGCCAGACCAACTCTCATTTGTTCATTGAAAACAGTCATTTATTACTCTGGGTAGTTAGGCATGATGTTTACCTCACGGTTCTAGTAGTATTTAAAATAAAATATTGTCCAAAGCATTGATTTTTTTATCATGTTTTCCAAACTATTTTGCTCTTTTTTTTTTATTCTGTAGGCTGTCGCACCTCTATTGTTTACTTATCTTTTATTTATTATTTGCAAATATTTGCCAGGGATCATACCCAGGTTCACGTGTGTGCCGGGCCAGCATTCTTCCAGTGAGGTACATCCCCAGCCCTGCCACAATTTTCAGTCACGATGATTGTGTCCATTGGTGGAAAGTAGAAAATAGAGTTAAAGAAGGTATGAACTTGTAGAAGGTGGGGAGGTATGAACTTAATCGTGACTCATACATAGAAACATTTAGAAAGGGCATTCCAGGGACACTCTCACAGGCGGGGGACATAGTGCAGTGACTGCCTCCTGTCTTCAGTTCCTTCCTGCTTCCCCATAAGATACCATGAGAAAAACATCTCATTGGTTTACTGTGGTCCCAGTTCCACAGAGAGCGATGCCCTCGGGTGGGAAAGGTGTGCCTGCAGGAGCAGGAAGCAGCCTGGTCACATTGTATCCTCATTCTGTCAGCAAGAAGAGAACAGGACTTGGGGCCAGCTCTAAGACTGCAAAGCCCGCCTCCAGCAAGCCTCGAGCAAGACTCCACTTCTGACACATGGCCCCTTCGGGACATTTTGTATTGAAGTCACACCTCATGTGCATAAAACTCTGGATTCAACTCCTGGCACCCCAAGAAAATAAAAGTTCATTTTCCAGTGTGTAAGCAGAGTAGCTGAGACCCACAGATTCATTGTTTAAGATTTATTTTCTTTTGAAATGAATGCACATTGACTGTGTCTCTAAAAGCCACTAACTCGGCACCCCCAGGTGAATTATAACTAATTAGTTGGAAACAAGTGCTTTTTAATTCCATTTGAAAAGTATCCCAAGGAGGAGAGTCCCAGTTGGCTTGAATGATCGGTTACTAAACTCCCTTCCTCTTCTTATTGCTCTGCCGCAAGGAAGCGCTTCATTACCATTCATTCAAATCTCTTAAACCCCAACCTAGCCCCATTTCTTCTCTTGGGATCAGTTATGCCTGAATCCTTTGCTTTTCCTGGCAGTCAAGGCACATGACTTCCGGTCTAGGCTGTCTGGCCTTTCCTTGTCTGATGGCTGTAATCCACCCATCCTTATTTGTTTGAGAATGATGATTGCAGAGTTACATTCGAGCAGCTTGAGGTCACAAATTCTCCTCATGGAGTCAGTTTCTGTAATGATCACAGTTAGCCTACTTCTCTTGCATGGATCTGTAAAACCAGGGCTGGGGGCACAGCTCAGGGGCAAAGCATGTATGTGCTAAGTTACAAGAGCTACCTAATAATATCGGAAGAGATAGGGGATGGGGATCAGTCGTACAGAACTTGCCTGGCATGGGTCAGGGCCCTAGGTCAGATTCTCAGCGCCATAATAAAAAAGCCAAACCTTATAGGATTATACAAGGGAATCTCTAATACATCCATGGGATAAAATAATAAAAATATAGAAATGATATATATATATATATAGAAATATATAAACCAATTGTACAAGAACCCTCTTGCTGCCTCGACTTACCTGTTCTACATCCATTTTTAATCTGTGCACATTAACAATTACCTAGCCATCGGGTCGTTATTTATGAATTTCCCCTCATGACTCAGGCCTTATTTCCTGCATTCATATTGCACCAGAAGAAATGGACACGCCCAGAGTCACTCACATGGCAAAGTCACGATAGAAGTTCCAGGTGTCTTCAAAAGGAAGCAGCATCTTTAACCCTAGTAGGTGCTGTTTAATCCAGTCTTTGCATCCTCCCTAAAGTAACACACTGGAAGCAACATCCTGAGTCTCATCACTGATCCATTGTGCTCAGCCTCTGGCTTCCCAGTTGACTCGAAGAAGCTTGTCCATGCACCAGGCTTGGCGAAAGCTGAGTTAACTTCAGTGACCTATCTTACATTCTCCACTTTAAGGATGTTTCATTGCATCAAAGAGCGCCCTGGGCACCTGAATAATACCGAGAATATATTATGACCTCAGCTGCTTTATTTCCATGGTGAGTAGACCGGGCACCGTAGATCGCACCATTTTTAAATTTAATCCCTGCTTCTAAATTCCTTTTCAACCTCCACTTTCCTCAAGTAAAAGGCTAAAAACGAGGCCTTCGTTTTTATGAAGGTTATCGATTCAGGAAGGATGTTTTGAAAAAGCATACCTGGTGTTTTTCTGTGGGGGAATTTTTTACCCTTGTTTACCTATTTAAAATATCAAGAGACAAAATATCAAGTGATGTCACTGGTCACGTGATGTTTGAAGTCAACCTAGAACTGATTCCTAAGGAAACTGGAGAGTCTGCATTCAACAGTAAAGCCCTGGCCTGGGAAGGCAGCTGTCCCGGGGAAAACCTGGATTCCAGCCAAGGAGACAAGCAAAAATTAAAAGTGGAGAAAAAAGAAACAAAACTTTAATCATCAAATCCCACAGATGATGCAAAGCCAGAAAGGAAAAAAAAATCTCACTTGAGACTGGAAACTCACTGGTATCCACGGGAAATAACATGCACCAGTTCACCTTTTTCCACGTTTTGGATCCTCAGATTGCAGTTACCCTCCTTAAAATATCATCCTAAAATACTGAATGGAAAGGTCTAGGGATAAAAGCAAATCTGTAAGTTTTGTTGCAGAATGTTTCAGAGGGCTCTGTTTTATTTTGCTAGTGTTACTCTCTGGTGTGCTGATTTATCAGATCTCTGCGTGTATGGGAAAGTGCAGTTGGACTTGTCGCTAGTCGTGGTTTCAGGGGTTATCTGCAGACTCAGAACATACCCCTGAAGAGAGGCTGTCCATGCACCAGGCTATAATGCACCAGGGTGCAGATGTATAGTGGTAAACACTGAACACTTGTGACTTTCTGTATTACTTGTAGTTGCAAATAGTCAACGTTTATTGTTGAATATACTTCCCAGTGGTCAGGAGCTGAGAGTTCTTCCACTTGAAGGGTCTGTTTTTTCCAAGACCAAAGCCAACTGTCATCTGACCACTCTGATACCTCCCCTCACCTCGCCTCTCCTTACCCTGCCCTTTCCCTCTCCCCCACCCCACCCTGGGTCCCACCCCCAACCCCCACCCCTCACCTCCCCTTGCCTTGCCATCCCTCCCTTCCTCTCTTCTATTCTCTTTTCTTTCATGAGTGTGTGTGTTTGTCTGTGTGTGTGTGTGTGTGTGTGAGAGAGAGAGAGAGAGAGAGACAGAGACAGAGACAGAGACAGAGAGACAGAGAGAGCCCTTGCTTACATGAACAGATGTGTAGTATTTGCAGGTGTTTGCTCATACATATAAAGCTAGAATTTGATGTCTACTTGCAGCTTTCTACTTATATTTTAAGATGAGACCTCTGAGACAATTACTTCCATGGTCAATTTGACACAACTTAGAATCACCCAGAGAGTCTCAATAAAGGATATCAGATTGGCCTGTGAGCGGTTGCCTTGATTATATGTATTAATTGATCTTGGAAGACTCTGTCCAATACAGGTGGCACCGTGTTCCCAGGGCTTGGGGACCCAGAGCGTGTGAAAGTGGAGAGTGTAAGCTCAGCAGAGGCGGATGGCAGTCTCCACCCTCTGCTCTTGGCTATGGGTGCAACCGTGTCCTTCAAGCTCCTGCCTTCCCTTCCTGTACAAATGATCTACAACTTCGAATTGCCAGCCAAACACATCCTTGTTCTCCCTCACTTACATTTCTTTGTGTCGGGGTGTTTTATCACAGCAACAGAAGTAGAACCAGGACAGAATCTCCCTAGACCTGGACCTCTCTGACCCACACAGACACACTGGCCAGCAAGCCGTGAGGACTCTCTTGCCTCCACATCCCCAGAAATGGGATGACTGATGGTTGGGGGCTTTAGTTGTTGGTTTATGTTGGTTCTGGAGATGGAACTCAGACCTCTGTGCCTGCATGGCAATCACATGACTGATGGAACCACCTGCCCCCCCCCCCCCGCCATGTGTTCTCAACTACAGCTGCACAGGATGTACTTCTAATTACCTGGGTGGATAGGAAGAAGGCCATGGGGGCTTCTTCCCAGAGTTCTCCACAATATGGCTTTCCCAATAATGTGATACTACATGAAAGAGACCAAGTGGCATCTATTACAATGTAATTTCATATAATTACTTCTAAAAAATCCTTCAAGTAACAGACATCAATTCTGGTATAAAATAAAAATGCCCTGTAGAGGGTAAAAATACCCAGGACCCCGATGCAGGCTTAAACATCGACTACAGGTCCTACACAGTGGCGGCCCTGTTTGGAGGTGGATTTATTGAAATTAAGAAGGGGAAAAAGACTGAAGGAGCTGAAGGGGTTTCCAACCCCATAGGAAGAACAATAATATCAACCAACTAGACCCCAGCAGAGCTCCCAGGGACTAAACCACCAAACAAAGAGTACACATGGAGGGACCCATGACTCCAGCCATATATGTGGCAGAGGATGGCATTGTCCAGTATCAATGGGAGGAAAAGCCCTTGGTCCTGTGAAGGCTTGGTTCCCCAGTGTAGGGGAATGCCAGGGCATTGGGGTGGAAGTGGGTGGGTAGGAGTGGGAGCATCCTCATAGAAGCAGGGGTGGGAGGGGAGAGGGGGAAAAGGGGATAGCGTTTGAAATTTAAATACATAAAATATCCAAGAAAAATAAAATTAAAAGAATACACTTCAGACTCTTAAGGTAGTCAGAAGATAGTGTTTCTTTCTTCAGTCACTACAGCTATGAGGAAATAAATGTGTATAGTTTTAAGTTACTAAAAAAGGAGGGGGGAATCAATGTGAATTCATAAACAAAACCCTTCCAGTATTAGGAATTTGGAATTAAAGGTAGGCAAACAGAGTTAACCGTGTGAGAGAAAATGGACAGAATAAAGCAGGTACCAAACTTCTGTGAAAGGCACGTGGGGGGTGGGGCAGCTGGGACAGCCTTCTCAGGACATACTAACCTTACCGTGATGGTCCATCCCAGCAACATGAAAGCTTCCACAGACATATACATGGACAGACATAATAAATATAACCACGCCCAACAAAACTCCATTATGGACACCAACATTTAGCTTTTATATCACTATAACGCAAAACAGAAGATAGGCCACATTAATTAAGCCACTAGGCCAACCTCTGGGTTCCAGAGGTACAGTGAATGGGTTGGCTAACTCTTTGGGACCCAGTTGAGATGCGAGTTACAGGGCAGTCATGAGGTTAATGTTGGCTTTCACCCTGACAGGTTTTGGATAATGTAGGAGACAGGCCTCCTTGTGTGGAACCATCTCTTCCCTGAACCTGTAGAGAGGGGTTGTCTTGATTAGGTTAAATGACATGAGAAGACAAATCTTAACCACGGACTGGGCGGTTTCCTGCATGGGGAGCCTTGACTGTATGTGACAGGCGTGCCCTTTGCTTTCTGCTTCCAGTGATAAAGCAAGCTTAAGGCTCCTGCCCTCTGACCACAGCACACCGTATCCCTGAGCTTCGAGCCAAGAACACCCTCCTCCTCCTCCTCCGCTGGTTACATATGTCTGGGATTTAGTCAGGGCAACAGGAAAAATAGCTATGTTAGCCCTGCTGTTGTGTGATGTAGGCTTTTACAGACTTACTGTGTTCTGTTCCTTATCAAGGAAGCAAACCTCAAAGCGAGAGCTAAACATCTCAGAGAACTTCGGCCTCTCAAGGTTTTAATTAGCAGACCTTGACAAAGTGGAACAAGACTGGACAAGGGGACAAAGAAAAACCCCACTAAATTCATGCTCCGGTAGATCTCCACTAAGTAGCTAGATCCAGCCCTTGGTTTTCTTCGTTTGCTTGGGTTTTTTTGTTTGTTTGTCTTTGATAAGAGTCTCACAACTTATCCTAGGCTGGCATTAAACCTGACATCCTCCAACCCCTGCCTCCCAACTGCCGGGATTACAGGAATCTGCTACTATAGCAGGCACTCATGTTTTTAAACAAAAATTTGAGTGTTTTAGTTTTGTTTTATTTAGCCCTAACTAGCTAGAACTCCTGGATCTCCTACATCTGTCTCTAGAGTGCTGGAGTTATGAGTATAGACAACGACACCCAACTCAAGAATTTTTGCTTGTTTGTTTTTAATGTTTTGAAGGATTGTATTCAATCAACTCTGATGAAAACATTTTCCCATCTTCAACCAAAAACAAATTGTCAGAATCAGGAAGATGTCTGTGTCTCAACACAAAGCAAAGAAAACCAGAAGAATCTGAGATTAAGAATATACCTTGAGGGACTAGAGAGATGGCCCAGATGTTAAGAGCACTGACTGCTCTTAAAGAGGTCCTGAGTTCAATTTCCAGCAACTATATGGTGGCTCACAACCATCTATAATGGGGTCCGATGCCCTCTTCTGGTGTGTCTGAAGATATCTACAATGGAAAAAGAAGGAGGAGAGGGGTTGGGGATTTAGCTCAGTGGTAGAGCGCTTGCCTAGCAAGCGCAAGGCCCTGGGTTCGGTCCCCAGCTCCAAAAAAAAAAAAAGGAGAAAGAGGGGGAGGAGGAGGAGGGGGAGGGGGAGGAAGAGGAGGAGGAGAAGGAGGAAGAAGAAGAAAAGAAGAAGAAGAAGAAGAAGAGGAAGAGGAAGAGGAAGAAGAAGAAGAAGAAGAAGAAGAAGAAGAAGAAGAAGAAGAAGCCCTTGAAGAGACCTGACTTTTGAGACCAGCCTGCTTCTCCAACAGTAGACTCTGATTCATGTAACTAAGCTACCTTAGAGAAAATGAAATCACAAAAGTAAGGCCCATTCAATGAGGACCTTCAAGGGCGTTGGGCTGCCTGCAATAGAAGTGAAGGTGGTACCTGGTAACACTTTTGCACCACTGAATTTTATTTCATTTTTCAAAAGGGAAGAAACAAAGTGGGGGAGAGTATTATGAGTGTTATTTGTGTTTTCCAACTGAAAATAATAATTTAGCTATCGCTTTAAGAGCACGTGGAGTACAAGCCCGCCTCCTGCCTGGCAGCATTGTCCTGTTACGCTACTGCAGGGTGCTGTCTTCCTAGCTATGGATGGCTGCCAAAGTACAACCTCCTCTGGGTCATCCTTGGGGTGATCCAGCTGTAAAGCATATTCCAGAACTGGCCAAGTCACCCATAATATGTGCTCTGGCACATGCATTCATTCCTTTCTTCCCTCCATGCAGACATCTACTGCTGAGTTTCTGTTATTGTCCCAGCTCTGGGCTTAGTTGATAAGCTTATTCTTGCTTAAGAACGTACAGATTTGAACCAGGAAATGAGACGTAAACACAGTAACTGCTAAGGAACAATGCAAAAAGCACATGATTGAACGGTGGAGTGGGCACCCAGGACAGCAGTTGTTTGAGCGTTCCAAGAGAGGATGATGAATGAATACGCTTAGATGTGGTTTAGGGTGTGGGGCAGCTTGGGCTGAACTCTGAGGAGTGAACCAGAGTGAGGGTGCACTGGTGCTGCTCTTGCTGAGGTACAGAGTTAAGTTCTGGTGGCGCTCAGCCCTCCGTCCACTTACTAGGTGGGGATGCTGCTCTGAGTGCAAATGTGACCTGTCTCCAGCAAGAGATACAACCCTGTACCCAGAATCGGGTTTCCTTGGTGATGGGGGGTAGAAAATTCAAGTTTTCTGTTTTTAGGTAGGGCCTTATATAGCCCAGTATAGCACCCAAATTCCTATGTAACATAGAATGAAATCACACTCATAGGAACTAAATTACAGGCATGTGCTGCTGTGTTCTTTTTTTTTCTGTGCAGTGCTGTGGAAGGAATGCTATCGTGCCAGGCAAGCTACTCTGCTGTACCAAGCCCAGTCTTCATTATTTTGAAATGTAAAGAGTACCCAGTAGCAAGCACTACCCTCTATGAATTAATAAATATAATAATGTGTTTTATATATGTGTGTGTGTGTGTGTGCTTGTGTGTGTGTGTCTGTGTGTGTCTGTGTGTCTGTGTTTGTGTGTGTGTCTGTGTGTGTATATGTTTATGTTTGTGTGTGTGTGTATGTATATGTGCATGTATGTATGTGTGTGTGTGTCTGTGTGTGTATATGTGTGTGTCTGTGCGTGTGTGTATGTGTATGTGCATGTATGTATGTGTGTATGTGTCTGTGTGTGTATATGTGTGTGTCTGTGTGTGCGTATATGTGTGTGTGTGTTTGTCTGTGTGTGTGTGTATGTGTGTGTTTGTGTTTGTGTGTGTGTCTGTGTATGAATGTACATATGGTTTTTCATTTCAAATTCTGTATCATTAAAAGAAAAAAAACTACCAACACATTGGACAGTTGTCCCACGGTCACTTCAATTGGTCTCTGCATCAAAACAGAAGATGCATTTTTGGATAGCTCTATCACTTCCTTGGTCTGTAGATCCTCTGTGACCCTGTGTGAACAATGGGAACCTGGATCACACTCCTCACTCCCAACAGCCCAGTACTACTACATCTTCAAGAAAGGTGAATGCCACTGAGGACAAACGTCTCCAGTCATAAAACAGTATGAGCCTTCGTCCTTCCAAGAGTGGCTCTGCTTGGGAAGGTGATCATAATGCCCCGGAGAAACCCGACCCTTCATTCATTCATTTCTTTTTGATCAAGGGACACACTGCTCTCTAAGTCACAGCTTCCCTCTTCCCTGTGAAGCTCAGTTTGTTAGAAAGAACAGAACTGTCTGCACCCCCACCCCAGAAGGGAAAATCGTGGGAAGGGCCACTGCCCTACTGGATCTACCGACAAGCCGATGGAGAACTAACAGAAGCTGGTGTGCTTTATAACATGGGAGCTGGTGTGTGCAGTACAGCACAGGGGCACATGTATGTCACCTCTATATCTGGCCCACACCACCTTCCCACAAAAACCCGGGAAACTGTGAACCCGAAGGTCTTCCTTTTCATTCTTTTCTCCTGTGTGCGGACCCCTAGGAAATTAGATCTGATGATACTTAGGACATTTCTCCCAACATCATAGTTCCGAACTGATGTAGATGAGAGAATGAGAGGGAACCTTCCACAGGAGGGGGAGACTTCTCCACCAGTACAAGAAATATAGAGTGAACATGCAACCGCATACCAAACAGAACAAGGCAAACGTGTTTCCTGCCTTCTAGGTGACGCCTGTTCTGAATGGGAATCATGTAAATCAAACAGGAACCGTCTGCTTAAAAGCAATGACCGATGCATGCATGGGTATTCAGCAGCTTATTTACATGAAATGCTCAGTCAATCCGATTTAAAGATAGGGATTATGAGTAACAGCCTATCTGGGGCAAGGCTAGGGAACTGGGGGGTTCCTTTACAATTCCAGGCAGGAGCAAGTCTTAAACTCTATTACGATTTGGATATGAAAATTCCCCGATAGGCTCTTCTCCTTGCGTACTTGGTCCCCAGGTGGCGAGGGTCCGTGTTGGGGCTTCAATGTGAATATCTCCCATAGGAGCTTGTGTTTGAACAGTTGGTTCCCAAATGGTGGTGGTGGTAGGAAAGGTGGTAGAAGCTTTAGAAGGGGGAGCCTTGCTGGAGGAAGCGGGTCACTGGTGGCCAGCCTGGAGGTTTGCTAGCTGGATCCTGTTTCCTGAGTGTGCCTGCAGTATGGTTATGCCTCCAACTTATCCCAACCTAGAACTGTGTGTCAAGCAATCCCTTTCCCTCCAAGTTACTTCTTGGCCAGAATAGCAGTAGAAAAGGTAAGTAACACACTCTAGAGTATTTAGGAGCTGGGGTCAGGCTGGAGGAGGTAGGTTGTGGAGCAGTAATGTGGGCCAGGCATGCTTCTGGCCAGAGTCTGTCTGTCTGTCGGTCTGTCTGTCTATCTGTCTGTCTCCCTGTCTCTCCCTTTCCACCTCTACTTCCTGAACTCTCGGGATGGGAGCAAGGTGTCTCAAGCCCTGCTAACAGAGAACTCTTATGAAGCCACCTGGCAGTATGACTTCTCTACTATGGTGGACTATGCCCTCTCAAACCATAAGCCAGAATAAATCCTCCCTTCCCCACCTCAGTTTGCTTCCTGGCAGGCACTTTTATTTTCCTCCCAGAAACGAAGCAACCCATACACTTTCTAATAAACATTCATTTTTACTAAATAGCAAACCCCAAACAGAAAGCTGAAACTTAAAAGGACTTGCTATGAAAATGCTGCTTAGAAATTGGGTCAGTGGGACGAGACTTGGGCGGGGCTGGCAGCAGTGGCGGCGGCAGCAGCAGCAGCAGCAGCAGCGGCAGTGGCGGTGGCGGTGGTGGAAACCCATGCTCTGCTGCCAGAGGAAGCCCAGACTTGCTCCTGAGTGACTCTCTTGGTCAGGGCTGAAGCCCCATCCATTAAAGCAGATGCTGTCACACAGAGTGGGCAGAAGAGGGTTTAGTATCTTAGGCTGGATTATCTGAGGCAATTCCTAAGAGCAGAGTCCAGGAAGGGGACACACGAGAAATGATGGAGTATCAATTTAGCGTGTACTGTTGAGATGGTTGCTGCACTGACACCGGAGGCTAAATCCCACTGGAAACTCGTATGGACCCTTTCACAGAGCCGCTCCAAATGAGTCTATCCACACTCATGGGCATGTGTATTCTACATTCCGGCCCACTCATACGGAGGTTTTGAACATAATATGACGTTTCTTAGCCCATTTGTGCTTGACCTGGCATCCTAAGGTATTAGACATTCAATAGCTACTTAAATTCAACCTGAGAGGTGACTCTGAGTCTGTTGTCCATGCCGATGAGGATTAAAGACACAGACTTTCATGGGAGGATACAGAACAGTAATAAACTTCATTAAGAAAGGTTATAGAAAGATTAGAAGAGAAGGAAAATGAGAAAAGCTCTCAGGAATGGGAGGACTTTCCAAAAGCAGAAAAAGTTGTCAAACTTCCTCTTTGGGGTTTGTACAGGGCTAAGGCAGAGACCTGACCGATGTCATCGTATGAGGTTATTTAGCTCTCTGTGCTCTCATAGGTTGAGCCAGCAGAAGGCTCACCAGTTCTGTACATGTCACAGTTGTCGAGCCTTGTGGATGATCACGTACCCTTATGTACCACCCTCCAAGTTTAGGAGGATCAAAGTGCTGCCCTTTTTCCATCTCTAACTTGTGCTATGGACCTCAATGCTCTGCCAGCTGCAGGCATTAACTCATGCTGCTACCTCTGGCTTTGCAAGCGTCTTCCAGTGGCCGTTGACATTGTCTTTGTTCTTACACAGCCTTGTGTCTGTGGGATGGTATAGGGTGGAGTTGGTGAGGCTGTCTTAGGAACTGTCTTCCCTTGATTTATACATCAGCAGCATGTTTGAAGCAAGGATTTTTGAAAACACAATGGAGCTCTCTTGTTCCTCAAGGACTTGGGCTGGCTGCTGTCTCTTGCTTAGAGCTCCACACCTCCTCCTAACTGGTTGATTTGGCTGTCTGACTCCCAAAGGGATTTCTCTTATTCCTCTTCCTCATTTCTCTAGACTTTGCCCTGTGAACCCTTCATCTTCCTTTTAACCCTAGCCTCTGTTCTCACAAAATATGTATGAGTGACTTGCATGTTTGACTTTGAGCGCCTTTTCCAACTTCCTGCTTCACTCTTAACTATTGTTCTAAGCCTGCTCCAGGAAGTGTGTCCTGTGAACTTCCTGCCAATTGTCCCAAATTGAAAGAGGCACTGCAACTTCAGAGGAAGTTCTGATGAAGACAAACAGATGTGGAAGGCACAAGAGGCCAACCACTGAAGTACATACAGGAACTGTCCACTGTACCTTGAGTTGACATCAGGTGGACAGTGTAGGTAGGTGCAGGGGTCTGCTCATGCCACACTGGGTTCACTACCACAGAATTCACCACTTGGGGGCCACTTCTAAGAAGCCTTGTGAATTCCATGAATCCTGTGGACGCTCCCTCCCCACCCTGTTACCCTACATGTATTTGTAAACATCAGACCTGACTCCTTCCTGCTAGCCTCCTTTCCTGAGGAGCCTGAGTCACAGACCAGGGTGTAGCCTCCAGTTTACTTTCATGCCATTCTCATGTTGCCAGAGCCAAGGAGATTAACCTTCTGGAATCTGAACTCTTCAACCCCCTGGAGTTTTGAGTTGCAGGATGGATGAGGCACCAAGAGGAGCAATGGCAACTTGGCCATCTTTTACCTTACTCACTCTTTTTATCTTGGTTCCTGAACACAGGAGCTTGTGCCATTGGAGACATAGACCTGTCTATCAGAGGTGGGCATAGTGAGAGTAATGAGGTCATGTGAAGTCGTAGAAACATTGATGCTGTCTCAAAGACTGGGTCAGGTCTGTGGTACTAGATTGGTTCCCACAAGAATGGACTTATGAGGGAGCCTGGTTCCTCCTGTAAATTCTTCCATACAGATATCATCATCATGATTCCAAGGGCAACAAGGTCCTCACCAGAACCATGTGGGAGTCGGTTTACAGTGTGACCTAAATAACTGCCTTTAATAACAAATCACAAAACTGACCGACATGCGCAGACTCCCCTGACCATCTTGAAAGGCAAGCTGCTGGGCCTTGAACTGCCGTGCATGCAGTGAAGTCTTGATCACCCCAAGAGATGAAGGTGCTCCTTTCCTACCAGGAAATAGCCTGAAGCTCTCTGTCCTTCAACTACAAAGAATGAGTTCTACTAACAACGTGTGTGAGCTTAAAGGTGGACCATGACTTAGTTGAGCCTCCAGAGGAGACTGTACCTTGGCCTACACTCCAATTCTACCTGTCATATGTAGGCATGGAATGCTGTTGTGGACCCTGCTCAATGAAGCTGTCATGATATAGGGGTGTAACAATGTCTGAGATAATCGGTTTATAAGAAGGAAATGTCTGCTTGGGCAATGGTCTGTACCGTTGCTGATTGGTCCCATGGGAAGTCAGAATATCACAGTAACGAGCATATGCTCACCCACCGGCAGCCAGGAAGTAAGAGACAGGAGTAGGGCTCTAATATCAACCACAAGGGCAGATCCTTCAATCGACCTTCCTTCCACCAGGCAGTATCTTGTTAAGGTTCCAACAGCAACACGGAAGCACTGAAGGCTGGCAAGCCTTGAACTCAGGGCCTTGGGGAGATGCTTTCTCAGGAGGAAGCAGTGTCATATTGAACCTTCAAACTCATGGCAATTTATTTGGCCATAACTCCTGCATCCCTGCTGTCTCAGTATCTCCCTGCCCTCCCTTCTCCCCCTCTGGGTCCATGGGCCTCTTTTCTGTGTTTCCCATGAATCAGGAATGTGCTCGCTCACAGGAACCTTTGCAGAACTCTGTCTCTCCAGATGTTCTTCCAGCTGTGCTTTTGGGTTTGAGTTCACACCCACTCCGTGTTCTCCTGCAAGTGTCTTCCCAATGGCCCCTTGCGACAAATCTACACCTCCACCCCCCATCTTACTACCAAGTCTCTCTCGCATGTGCCATCACCCACTTTCCTACATTTTAAAATCGTTCTTCTTGCTCTGTGTGTGTGTGTGTGTTTTCTGTGACTGGAACTATTGCTCTACCAGCATGAGAATTTTGTCTATTTTGTTACTTATATTGAAAAATTGTATCCTGCTATAATAGAATATCACAGACCAAGTAACTTCTAATAAACAGAAACTTATTTCTTATAGTTCTGGAGACTTAGAAGAAGAATGGCACTTTCAAAGGGTATCCATCCCATGGCAGAGAGAGAGAAAGAGAGAGAGAGAGAGAGAGAGAGAGAGAGAGAGAGAGAGAGAGAGAGAGAGAGAGAGATATCAAGGACCCAAGCCACATAGTCAAATCCCTTTATAATGGGCATCAATCCATTTGGGGATGACCCTCCCATCACTCAGGAGGCAGAGGTAGGCAGATCTTTTTGAGTTCGAGGCCAGGGGACAGCCAGGGCTGCATAGTAAGACCCTGTCTCAACAGAGAAAAGGTGGGATATAGAACTGAACAAAGAATTTCTTGAATGGGGAAAAAAACAGTGGCTAAGAAATGTTTTTTAGAAGGTGCCATACCACATCTAATCCCAGTACTCTCTAGGCAGAGGAAGGTGGATCTCTGTGAGTTTGAGGCCAGTCTAATCTGGATAAGGAGTTCTAAGATAGTCTGGGCTACCTAGGAAGATCCTGTCTCAAAGAAATTTTTTAAAAAGTGTTCACTCTCCTTAGCTGTCAGGGAAATTCAAATTAAAACTACTTTGACATTTTATCTTATACTATTCAGAATAGAAAACCAAAAAACCAAAAGTGCAGGCAAAGATGTGAGGGGAAGGTTGGGGTTGGGAGGGTCTCATGCATTGTCTGTGGCAGTGCAAACCAGTCCAGGTCATATGGAAATCAGTGTGGCAATTACGCGAGCTAGAAATATATTTACCATAGGACCCAACTATACCACTCCTGGGCATAGCAACTGAAGGATTCTATGGCCTACAGCAGAGACATGTTCAACTGTATGATTTACTGCTCTAATCACGATAGCTAGGACATAGATGTTCATCAACTTGTGAATAGATTATAACGATGGAATTTTATTAAACTGTAAATAAACACAAAAAATGTGTTAAATTTGCAAGTAAATGGAAGGATCTGGAAACTGTCAGGCTGAGGGAAGTAACCCAGACCCAGAAAGACAAAAGCCACATGTTCTCAGTCACATGTGGATGCTAGTCACGTGTTCAATCTTTATATCTCCATATTTAGCTTGGAGTGTTTAGAATCCAAAAGAATGAAAGGCATGGCTAAGGAGTGGGAAGAAAGATCTTAAGGGATGGCAGAGAGCAGAATGCTAGAGCTATGAAGGGGACTGAGGAGTGATAGGAAGGGAGTGTTAAGTGGGGGGATGGGTGAAGTCCAGATGAGGGTCACTAACATGAAGACTTAGGGAGGACAGGTTCATGGGTCATGTCTCCTTCTCTTGCATGATGTCTTTCTACTCTACCACGCACAGTCCTAAGCATGATAAATCCCCCTCTTTCAAGCACACTTTTACAAGGTAACATGTGGTCCCCTCCTCCCCCTTTACTTTCACATCTGCCTGCAGGATTTGCGTGTGGCCTCTGGCTTGCTCTGCTATACCAGCTTTCCCTGCTGTTACCAACTTGTACCTGTCTGGCTTCGGGCAACCTGTCCTCATCTTCCCTGAGAATGAGGTAGGGAGGACTTTCCCCTCCCCATCTCTGAGTTTTGCAAACCGAGAGACCAAGATGCTCTTCTCTTGTCTTCCTCTGCAAGAGGTTGTACAATTCAGTTATACCCCCAGAGAAACTTAACCCAGACTCCCAGCAGGCAACTGCCAACTCTAGAACACTCCAAGACCTAATGAGGGCATTTCAGTACATTTCCTTGTTTAAAAGAGCAGAGTGGCCCCCTCCTCCCCCTTTAGTCTCACATCTGTCTGCAGGATTTGCTATCATTAAATATTTCCCACTGTTCCAACTCTTCACAAAGGCTTCCTCCCTTTTCAACTCTCTTAAACCAAGCAACCCGTGCTGCAGAGGAGAAATAGAAACAACACTTGGGAGAGGCAACTTCACAGAAATTGTGAGCGGAGTGGATGCAGTTTCACCACAGACTTTCTGACGTTCCATGGGGTAGAGGGGAAAGGAGTGAATTTAAGGCGGGAGAGTACAGTGATTTTGCAGCTAGAAGTTCTGAAAGCAAAGGGGAAAAAATGACATCTAAAAATAATATTTGTAAATGTACCCAGAGGCTATTGCATGATGGGTACCCATGGGAGCAGGGCCGTCGGAATCTGCCTATGCCTCAGGCTGCTTGTGTTGATTGGCCTGAAATAGCAACAGCCTCCTTTTACCTAAGGCTCTACCATTCTTCCCTCCAGCTAGAGATGTAGCTTCCCAGCTCCAATCAGCCCAATTCTTTTACAAAGAATATCTTCCATGCCTGTGCAGGCAAGCTCCAGATTCCACTGCAGAATGGTTTTGTCTCTTTGAAGCCAACAAATCCCATGAGAATTTTTCTGTGTTCTCTGTCTATGTGCCTTCTCATGTCTACTTTACGTCCTGATTTCTGGGTGCTTCCCCCTACACCCACCTGTTTTTCTGGGCTTTGGAAGCTAGAGGAAAAGTACGTAATTCTAATATGGGCCAACGTACCACGTATAAAGAGGAAATTGTGATTGCTGTTGTAGGAAGAGCAATCACTTGCCAAACTTTGGGACCTGCAGGTAGTTTGACTGCATAAGTCAAAGGCTATGTCAGAACTTTGGCTTCTGGGCCTGACTACAAATCTTTCCCTTCAGTGCAATGGTCAGCCATGAGGAAGTTTCATACTTTGTTCTACGCAGTAGGGTAAGTCATCTTTCCTTGACAACTGTCTATAGCTGTGCAACCAATAATTCTAAGACTTAGAGCCTCTCAAACCTGAACTCTACTGTCTTAGTTTCTGTGGGGAATCCAGCACAGTTGAGCTGAGTGTCTTTCTCACCGGCTCTCCCAAAGCTATGGTCAAGGCAAAAGTCAGGATCCCACTGGCTGCTATCCCAGAGCCCTAGCTCAGTTCTTCTTCTGGGATTCTTGAACTTGATGTTTGGGTTTTGGTTTTGTTCTGTTTGTATATTTGTTTTCCAGCTTGACACAAACTCGGGTCATATGGGAAGACAAAACCTCGATGGAGAAAATGCTTCCATCAGATCATCCCGTAGACAAATCTGTGGGGTATTTTCCTGATTAATGATCGATGTGGGAGGGTCCAACCTGAGGTGAACCATCCCTGGGCAAGTGGCTCCTGCAGTGTAATAAAGTGGGTGGGGCTAGCCAGTGAGCGGCACTCTGCCACAGCCTGTTTCCTGCCTCCAGGTTCCTCCCTACCTGAAGTCCTGCCCAGGCTTTCCTCAATCATGGACTGTGATCAAAATGTGTTAGCCAAGTAAACCCTTTCTCCTCAGGTTTCTTTTGGTCACGGTCGTTATATCACATCAACAGAAACAAAACAGACTAAGTCAGAAGGCCACCCTCTATGAAATCCTCCATAGAGCAACCTACAATATGGCCCATAGGACATAGTAAATGCAGGCCGGTGTCAAACGTCAGTGGGCACTCTGTTTCCCTTTCCCTTTGGCAAAGGAAAGAGGCCTCTGATACTGAGATGAATTCAAGTAGCGATTAAGCACACACTGGATCCAGAGAGCTGCTTTGTGTTCTGAATCTCCGACTGGGCTGACTAATCTCTGCTTTACCTTAGTTTATCCTATGGTACGTGAAACCAAAGATAGCATCTCACACACTGGCTTGTTCGAGGATTCAATACAGGTGTAAGATGTTTGGGACTGGTAAAAGCTTTAAACCAATTAAATTGTACAAAATTATAAATGAATAGCTGACGTGCATTAAATTCTGCTTATTTAAAATACCCGGATTGTGAGGGTAACGTATACCTCAGGGTTAGAATGCAGGCTTAATCCCCCAAAAGCTCTTACTTCAATCCCAAACCTGAAAGTTATATGAAATAAACTATACTATACGTAGGCTTTGGCCTACACCCACATTGTGCAGTCATCAGCATAGTCAAGATGATGAACACAGACATCACCCCCTGGTCACCCCTTCCCTCTGATTCCCCAGTGCTGCCATCCCTAGGTGATTCTGCTAATGTTCATGATACCCCAAATTAATTGCCATTAAGACTACTTCGAATCATAGCTCAGAAACAGTAATAAACTCACAGCCATAAACACAAGGAAGGACATGAGTGATTAACAGCAAGACAGACATCTGGGACAGGCAGACTCTGCCACCACGCAGTTAACGAGAACCACTGCCTGAGGCCATGGACAGCCATTGTGATTGTGTTTGCCCTTGCACCACGTGGCTGTGCGGGTAGAGCTATGAGACACCCGGCCTACACTGCTGCCAGGAGAAAGCTCCGCTTTGTGTTTCTCCAACTGTGACTTTTCCAGCTTCAAAACCCTGAGTGCTTTCCTTTTGCTGGAAAATGCTGTAAGGAGAAACGACTGGACAGGATGCAACTGACAAAGCCTTTTTAACTTGCTTACCTGACCTTTTGCAGTCTGACTCTTCAAATACTGTCCCACTTAAGTCTTGTCCCAGGTGTTGGCTTTTTGTCCCATACAAACCACTTTCCTTTTGCCCTATCTTCCTGTGCCTTACCTCATCCCCTGCTCTATTCATGTCCCATACAAACTACCTTCCCTTTCACCTTCCTTCCTGTGCCTTACCTCATCCCCTTCTCCATCCATCTAATGTGAGTCCATTCCTGTACACCTGCTTTTGGATATCTGGTCTACCCCTGGGATAATATAGCTTTGCTCTGAATGTTGATATGTGTTGTCCTTTTTCAAATTGGCAAATTCATAGAGGCCAGGGTGATCTCTCATTTCTGCAATGTGGTGCCCAAGACACGACACAGAAGAAAATTAGTAATGTTTGCTGAGGGTTTAAAGGGCAGACCCATTGGCATAACTATGTGGTTTACCAACATTTCTCAGTCTTGACACTTTAACAGTTCTTTCTGCTTGGGGCCATTCCATGCATTTCCAGGGTTGTTAGCATTCCTGACCTCTACACAGCAGGTGCCAGCAGTTCCCTTCCCCATGTGACAACCAGCCATGTTTCAAAGACTTTGCCAAAAATCACCTATGGGTGTTTTCAAGGATAGGGGCATGACTGCATAGACTTTATGACACTTAAATGTGGGCTGTCCAAGTTTTTCTTACAGTATCCATTAAATAGGGGTTTATTAAGCTAAGGAAAAAGAAGACATTGAAAGCTTGGAACCCTTTATAAGCCCCAGAAACTACCTATGCTGTGGTGAGAGAATTCATTTCATTTTTCCTCCTGTTTCCAAACATTTTGAAAGCATCAAAAGGAAATTCTTTAAAAGCCATGGTGATAAAGTCTTAAAGAGTAAGGAGTTAGGTCTGTTGTTCTGCTATGTAGGTTTGTGACAAAACCCTTGACTTGATCCTTTTACAAAGAGGGCAAGTTGACTTGGCCTGCAGCTGTGTGGGTTTCAGCTATCATGGTCTATAGAGAGCCATCATGCTGTGGTACAGAGCACAGAACAGAGCAAACTTCTCAGAACATAGCAGCCAGTAAGCAAAAGTGGAAGAGGGTCTAGGACCCCAGTATCCAAGGATTCTTTCATATGACAGAAGGACTTCTAACTATAATCCCTTCTTAGGGATTGGTGAGCCTCCACTAGTCACATAGGCTATCGCCTATGTGCTGGTTAGTTAGTGTCATCTTAAAGTCACCTGAGAAGAGGGAGCCTCAGCTGAAGCATTGTCTCAATGTGATTGGTCTGTGGCCATGACTGAGAGGGACTCTATTGGTTATTAATTGATGAGGGATGGTACAGCCCACTGTGGGCAACACCATTCCTAGGCAGGTAAATGGGTCTGGGCTATATATTAAAATTAGATGAATATATGTTTTGGTTGTGTAGCTTAGTGTTCTTGTGGCACTCTTAACAATGGAAGTTGAGGTGTGTGCGTCTGACTCTTTTGCCTGTTCTTAGGAACATTTTCCTCCTACTGGGTTGCCTTATCCAGCCTTGGTATGAAAGTTTATACCTAGGCTTATTGTAACTTGTTATGCTGGTTTTGGTTGCTATCCCTGAGAGGCCTACTTTTCTCTGAAGAGAAACAGAGGAGAAGTGGATCTGGGAGGTGGGGAGCAGTACTAAGAGTGGGTGAAGGGGAAACTGTGGCAGGGATGTATTATATGAGAAGAGAACATGAGTTAGCTGAGCATGAGCCAAAGGCAAGTTGGTGTGGCCCTCCATGTTTGCTGCTGGAGTTCCTACTTGGTTTCTGTTAATGATAGAGTGTAACCAGGATGCCTAAGATGAAATAAACCCTTTCTCCTGGGCTGCATTTAGTCACCGTGTTTATCACCACAACAGAAATCAAAGTAGAACAGAAACCAAACCTTTAACCGATGGGCCTCTGGGAGAGACACATCTACACCAGAGCAGTTGGCATTTCAGATGGAGTGCCCTCCATGTTCCCCAATATGGGCAGTACAGGCTCCTCTTCTCTTTGTCAGTAGGGGGTTTGCTGTGTATGATATATACTGCCTGTAACTGAAGATGGCAAGCCATATCCCCACGATTGTAATCGGCTGGAACAGTGCTTAAAACATTGATGACATTTGACTTCATGCGAACACTCTGAGAGTGGTGAAGCCGGCAGACACCGATTCGTGGCCTGTCTCTCCGAGCTATCCAGCACTCTTGATCTTAATTAGTAATTCTTCCTCCATTCAATAGATACCATCTCGGCTTTGATACATTCCTTTTCTTCCTTATTACAATATGATATATGGTATTCATTTTGCGAGTCTAATCCAATGGACTATGTGTCCAATGAGCTATTAAAATAAAACAACAGAATCCTTACCTATAATGCTGTTTGCTGGATCGATGTCCTGAGTGTACCCCCTGACAGCACCGCCCTCACTCTCAGCTCTTCTCTCCCTCCCCTGGAGGCTGCCCCTGCCTGCACTTCACAAACCTCTCCTGTTCACTTTCCCCTTTCCTGTTCTCAACCTGCTTCCTCCTGACGTGTCCTCTAGATCCTCCTCTGCTTTGAAGACTCTTTGTCTTCATCCATGGCTCAAAGCTGAGTTGTGAACT
Organism: Rattus norvegicus; assembly: GCF_021556685.1. Lineage (NCBI taxonomy): Eukaryota > Metazoa > Chordata > Mammalia > Rodentia > Muridae > Rattus > Rattus norvegicus. The sequence continues at coordinate 122,471,029 of NC_141542.1, read as the reverse complement.
TCAATTTCAAATCCATGTGAACATAACTTGCACATCACTGCACCTCTCCTCAAATCACAAGAGCAAGAGGAAAAGGGAATCAGCCTTCCGCTCAGGCGAGCCCTCATCCCCAGCGTGAGTCAGCGGCTTTGCTGTATCATTCCAGCTGGAACGGATGCTGGACACAATCATCTTGGTGAGAGAGCCTCTGTGGCAAACAGCATATGTTTTAGTGGAACAGCCTAGAAAAATTAGCACTAGATGCCATTGGCAGGAAAGGCAAACTCAAGAATGGTACTCAGATCATTTTGATGCAAGGACAGTAGCTGGTGCCACACTGAGCGGCAGAAGGTGTCCTTCAGGGAGTAGCTTTGGGGTTGTATGTTAGCTTTCACTGTGACTCAAACAAATGGGAGACGTCTTTGGTGTGGGTTACTGATGAGCAGTGAGAGACGCAGGAGCTGGTGCAGTGCTTCACTGAGAAAGATTTAGAAAGTGTGAGCTATACAATTTTACAGAACAAATGCACAACCAGAGTGGGAACTTGGTACACTTAACAACAACTTCATATGTATTACCAACGAGTGTGGGGGACTGGTGACCCATTATTGCTTCTTAAAAAAAATAACTTGAAGCTCTCTCCCTGTGAATCCTTAAAACTTGGAATTCTTTTCCCTATGTGTCCCTTCTCCTGATTACATACATACCCTGTAGAGCCTAGAGGCAAAGATATCCCAGGCTCTTGCTCCCAACAGCGCCAGCATCTTTTCACAGCACACACATACATGTGTGTACACAAATGTATTCACACACATGTACATGCATGCACACATATGCACACAGGTATCCTCACACATGTCCGCTCACACATATGTTCACACGCACACACACATGCCCCCCACAACACACATATTCTCTCTCTCCATCTGTCTCCTACCACCAGGGAAACTGGAAATTGACAGACAAGAAGGTTCAGAAAGGCCAATGTGCTTTGCCTAGGCCCACCCACTGATGATGGCAGGTTTCACAGACTCAGAATGAAATGCAGAGGAGAGCTGATCAGAGAAGCAGAGGTATGATATGGAGATGAGATTAACTGCTCTTGAGTAGATTCCCCACAGCGTGACCTCCACAATTAATTCACTTGCTATGGATTCCCTGAACCGCAAAGATACCCAAGTACATATGAAAGTTGAGATTTTTTTCTCAAAGCCAAACAGGACTGATCTGAACACTCATAACCATTGTTTTTTCAGTGAAAATGAAGATATTTTCCCTCATCTTTTTTTTTCATTAATCAGGACAGTTTCTGAAACTAGGCAGATTTTTAAATTGTAATTTCCCAATATAATATAAAAAGGAGCATGTGCCTATGAAAGACACCTTGTCTTTATTATGACCCTGACATTTCTCTTCATGAAGAGAGGCAAGATAATGTCAAGATGAGTCTAGCCTTTGTCCCTATGATCTCATATGAATTCATAAAGATAAATGTCATAAACACAGATCAGCTATCCTACTGTCTATATTACAAAGAATTTCATTTTGGTCTGGCAGGGGTTATTGCCTTGAAATATTTCTTCAAGCTATCATAAGGTTCTGGAGGTTTCTGGTTTTTAATTTTAGCCTTCTGCCCATTGCGATATGTTTTTTTCTCTGTTTGCCTGTGGTTCCCTTCCCTTCTCTCTTTTCCTTCTGTAGACTGCATTTGCCTTATAGGACTATAATCTCTATCAGGCACACCTAACTCTGTTTTCCTTTTTTCTCTCCATTTATCATAGTTCCTAAACTTAAGCCTTTTGGAGAACTCAAGTGGAGGGTCTATAACCCCACACGGTGCTCACGAAAGGACACAGTAGAGAATGGAAACCCAACTCTGTGATAACAGCATCGGACGTGAGAGCGTTAAATAGTCCAGTCAGGAAGGAAAGACAGGTAGGCTCAGAAACAGAAATGAGGGCCAAGTATAAGCTGCTCACGGGAGATGGACTTCAGATGCACAGATGCGAAGAAATGCAAGTGAGACGTAGAAAAGCCTTTGTTTCCTGCACTCCAGTGAGAAAGCTGGGCTGACCCACCACATTTCTGTTAAATTTTACTTTAAGACAACCAAAGAGTAACTAGGGATAAAAGAGGACATTTTATTAATACATATGCTAATTGTATATATGTATATATATAATATATGTATATATGCACACATGCATATATATTAAGTATACGCAAAAACATGATGGGAAACTGACATACAGTAAGAGAAGCACTGACAGCTGTGACATGACTCTTTAAAAGACACATGAAAAAAAATGTCCATTTTCCTTAGAGCATTGTTAATGGACCAATGCAACAATGCTTATCAAGTGTGCCTCGGAGGGCTAGGAAACTTATCCTGTGGCTCGGCAACAGTTGTTCTGAAAGCTGCACCCGTGGGGCTCCCTGCACAACCTGTAGGCATCCCATCACAGACTCTTTCCACAGCAGCTACCGTTGACTGCTTCTGTCCCCTTGAGTGTGGGACTTATGAGTCTTGCAACTTTCTGAGCATCATGAGTCTTGTTCAGTTCCATCCAGGGCAGGACATGGAGAAGGAAAGACAGACAAGCCTGAGTGGCTTGAGGCGGCACTGTGAGCTTTGATTTGGAAGAGGAATCTGCAGAGAGTTCTGTAAGAATCCAAGCCCACACTCCTTACAGTCGGGGTGGTATTGGGCAGGAAAGGATCTGCAGTTCCCCAGTGTGAGGGACAATGGATGTAGACTTAGTTAAAGAGTGTCACATGATCTACAGACGTCCTTCCTGGCTGGCCATTGCTTGGGGTCCGTGGGGCAGAGAAGGCAAGAATCTAGAGAAACATGTCCATTTATTTATAGAGACCAAACAACTGTAGTTGCTGGAATTGTCACAGCTCAAACAAAATGAAAAGAGCTTTTTAAATGGCCAGGTGCGTCTGGTCATCAGCTTCCAGTGTCTTGAGCCTCCCTCCGCCAGGACACGTTTCACCTTACAGGAAATGGCTGTGTGGCAGCTTAACAATAGGGTCTGGGGCCTCAGCGTCCCACTTCCAATGACTGGCAAAACGGGCTGAGGGCAGAGTAAATACAAGACTCACAGACAGCACCAAGGTCTTAGACACCTGTGGAACACTCACTGAGCAGCCACAAATAGGCATTCTAACGTACACCCAAGACGTCGCTCGAGATGAGATGCGCCAGAGTTCATAAAACAAACCTTAGTGGATGGAAATGGTAATGAAGTAGAGACCACGATGCAACCAGACTAAAATTGATAGCAAGAAAAAAAAATGAGACATCCACAGGCACGTGGAAATTAAACAGGACATCGCTAAATAACCCAGGAAGAAAGTGTGAGGAACTCCAGGAGACACTTTGAGCCAAATGGAATGGACAGCAGTATTCTGGCCAGGTAATCCCTTGACTAGTTTCCATTTGGATTCTGGTGAGGATCCAGGGTCTGTGGATCTGTGGATCCCCTGTCCAGGGTCACAGATACAGAGGATCTGTCCTTGTCAAGATGCGTCCATCTTTGTCATTGTTAGTACCACCGAGAAGCATTTGTCTGGTGGATTCCTGTCAAGCCAACCCCAAAGCAATGGTCACTACAAAATACCATTCACCTGTGCTTCACTAACTGTGGCTCCGTCTTTCTTAAACCCCAGGTGACTTGGTCTGTAAATGAAACTGACTGGCCGACTCTACGTTTTGCAAAGGAAAGGGAAATGACTCAGAATGGCAAAAACAGTCACCAAAACGGGTTAAGTGGGAAGGGTTACATTTCCTAACTTTAAAACGTAACCACAAAGCAAGGCTAAACAGGCAGGCTTACACCGGCATGTTTAAATATATCGAATGAGGTCTCAAGCATCTATTGCTAACTGAATTCCACAAGGACATCCACACAGTCATATGGGGAAAGAACAAGCTTTTCAGCACACAGTGCTGGAAAAAACTGGATCTACACATGGGGTGGGGGAGGGGAGGATTAAATTGGACCATATACCATGAACAGGAATTAACTCAGAATAGATCAGCGATCTCAGTGCAAGTGCTAAAACAGTCAGACTCTTAGAAGAAAATGTAGCACAAACCTTCATGGCCATGTTTGGCGAGAAATCCTTACATAACAGGGACGCATGAGCGGCGAAGAAAAACTGGATCAAGTGAACTCCATCAAGACAAGATTGAAGAGGTCACGGTTCCCCCACAAAGACCAATTGAAAACAGTGGGCATGGTGACACATGTCTATAATCCCAGAATTTGGTGGAGGCAAGAAGGGAAACTAAGGCACTACAGAGGATGCCAATTGAGCCTAGTTTCATAGTTTAAAAAAATGTTTTGTTTCATTTTTGAGGCAGGGTCTCATGGTGTGTTTCGGGCCATCTTGGAACTGGCTATGTAGACCAGGCTGGACTTGAAATCACAAGTCTTAGGATTGAAGCTGTATGTACACTACCATACCCAGCAAAAGTAAAAATGTCTGTACGTCAAAGAATATTATCAATCTGGAAGTGGTGGTGCGTACCTGTAAGACCAGCATTTGGGGAGGCTGAAACAAGAAGGCTGTGGGGTTAGAGGTCACCCTGGACTGCACAATGAGCTTTTGTCATAAAAACGAAAACACAATCCCAAGCTTAATAAAATAATGAATATTATCAAGAAAATGAAAGACAATGGAATGGAATCAAACATTGCAACACACACACGTATATCATATATATATATATATATATATATATATATTCATTCTTCCTGGGTTATTTAGGGACGTCCCATTTAATTTCCATGTGCCTGTGATCAAAATCAATATAAAGAGCTCTATGATTGAAGAAGACAACATAATTTTAATTTGGGCAAAGTATACATAGATATAGCAAGAAAAAAATCTAATAGCCTGTAGAAAGATGTTCAAGGCTGTCCTTCAGGAAAAGATGCAAATCAGGATCATGAGATAGCAAATTCACACCCAGTAAGGCAGGCAGCAAGAAGTCAGAAAACAAGCGGGGACAGCCATGTCCTAAAGTAAAACCATTGTGTCTTGTTATTAAGAATGCAAAATAATCCCTATCCCCTCTGGGTCCCTCGATCCTTCCTCCAACTCTTCCACAAGATTCCCCACACCCTGTCTGCTACTTAGGCGTGGGTCTCTGCATCTGTCTCAGTCAGCTGCTGGGTGGAGTCTCTCAGAGGACAGTTACGCTAGGCTCCTGTCTGCAAGCGTAACAGAGCATCATCAATAGTGTCAGGGATTGGTCCTTGCCCATGGGATGGGTCTCGAGTTGGGCCAGTCATTGGTTGGCCATTCCCTCAGTCTCTGCTCTATCTTTGTCCCTGCATTTGTTTTAAATAGGACAAATTTTGACTTGAAGATTTTGTGGTCGGTTGGTGTCCTTATCCCTCCACTGGGAGTCCTGCCTGTCTACAGGGGGCTCTTAGAGACTGAATCACCAGCCAAAGAGCATACATGGGCTGTATCTAGGCCCCCAGTACAGATGTTCAGATGTGCAGCTTCTTCAAGCTCTTCATGCAGGAACCCCAACAACTGAATCGAGGGCTGCCCCTGACTCTGCTGCTTGCCTATGGATCCCATTCCCCTAACCGGGCTGACTTGTCTGGCCTCAGTGGGAGACGTGCCCTAGTCCTGCAGTGTTTGTTGCACCAGAGTGGGTTGGTACCCAGGAGGGCCTCTCCCTTATCAGAGGAGAAAGGAGGAATGGGGGGGGAGGAGCCACGTGAAGAGGGGCTGGGAAGAGAGGGGGACTGTGATCAGGATGTAAAGTGAATAAATAATAAATGGGGGAAAGAATCTAAACAGGTGAAAACCAGTTTGCTGGTTCATTAGGCTAGGCCCCAAGCAAAATTATCCTAGATAATAGAGCGATTTCTCATGTGTGCAATGGATGGATGTACACCATCCATCCATTATCTATCTATCTATCTATCTATCTATCTATCTATCTATCTATCTATCAATACATCCATTATCTATCTATCTATCTATCTATCTATCTATCTATCTATCTATCTATCTATATTTATGTAGTAAATATATTTATTACAGCATAGTATATCCATACCTGGGAATATATTGACTGCAGCATGGCATATCCACACCTGGGAATATATTGACTACAGCATGCCTAAATCTCGGAAAGGACCCACGTATACAGATGGCTACACATGTGTTATTAATTCCTTGTTTCTGTCCAGAAACAATGATCTATAGAGGGTTAGAGGAAGTAGAACAGGCCTGTCTTAGAACTGGAGTTTGGGGATAGGGAGATAGAAAACACATGGGTGAACAACGGGGCTGTTCTTTTTAAGGTGGTGAAAATGTCCTCAGTTTGACTGTGGTGATAGTTAGACATAGCCATGGATGTAATGACATCTTGGGCATGTACGTTCTAAATGGATGGGCTATGTGAAATGTGAATTCTGTAAAGCTACTCACGAAAAACAAACACACATGCAAATCGTATGTATGCAAATATATAAGCTCTCTCTGTATCTATAACTGTGTGTGTGTATATATATATATATATATATAGAGAGAGAGAGAGAGAGATGATAGAAAGGTAAGTAGGTAGATAGATAGATAATGGATGAATAGATAGATGATAGATAGATAGATAGATAGATAGATAGATAGATAGATAGATAGATAATGGATGAATAGATAGATGATAGATAGATAGATAGATAAATGGATGAATAGATAGATGATAGATAGATAGATAGATAGATAGATAGATAGATAGATAGATAGAGATAAAGTTTGACACAGTACTGTACCTTTTACCTGACAGCATTTCATATGAAACTGAAAGCATTCACATAACTGTCTCGAGGTCACAGTTAGATAAGGAAGTAGAGGTTACCAAGAGAAAGCAACCCTCCCTCACTACCAACTCAGTATCACCCAGAATTTCTGGATTCTACACTGGAGGCAGCGATTCCCCCACCACACACACATGTTATATCATTTTAGTCTTTAAAGGACCTGCCGAGATGTCAATATGGCTCACTCCCCTGTAAAGATGAGGAATTATGTAAACCGACAGAATTTCAAAACACTATTTCTCCTGAAGGTTCTGTGTTTATTCCTCTTCACCACAACTAGACACCAGCTCCCCATGAAGGTAGGCAGGATGTCACAAAGACCCCATGAGTGTCACATTCACCCTCTTGGAAACTCAGCCATGTGCAAACTATACGTAGAGAACAATACCTCTACAGTGGGGGATCTTCTCAAGCGTTTATGCTTCTTTGTTCTTGGTATAGTAGGCCACCCTGCAAAAAGTACCAGAATTCTAAGCATTCATTTGATTCCTGTCAAGAATAATGTATTTTAAGCTCCCCCCCCTCTTCGCTTCCTATTTATTTAGCTGAGTACCAAATCAGTTTAAAAAGCCCATTAATGATAAAAATGACCTCTTTCAGAATGGCAGTTTTACAAACCGTGTCAGAATTTTTTTAGGGAGTAAAATGTCTCACGAGGAGGTTTGCTGTGGGAGATTTTTGTAATTCAAGTCTCTGAAGGCAATACATATCTAGCAGTGGGGCCCACCAGGTCAGCTTCCTTGGAGCTTCCAGAAGTTTCTTAAGGGAGCCTCAAAGAGTGAGTGAGCCAGCCCCAGGGCTGGAAAGCACTGGGGGAGCTGGGAAGTAGGGCACTGCTCTCTGTAAGGAGGAGGTACCTAGAGGAGCTGTGCCTTCTCAGAGTTTGCCTCTCTTTCCCTCCCACAGAGCATCCTTGCTAAACAAAACCAACCCTGCCCCTGAGAGTAGAAGCCAGGAGCCCTACTCCATCCTCCTTGATGTCAGTGTTGGGTGAGAATTCTTGTTATCCCAGGCTAGTGTTCAAGGTTACAGAGCCCTTATTTCTGTGTGAAGATAAAATACAGTGTACCCACAGACGACTGTAACCATAATGGCAAGTGTGACTGTGCTCACTGCAGTGCCAGTGCTTAGAGGGTGCAGGCAGGAGGACCCTGGGGATCACCACTGAGTCTGTCTAATTAATAAGCTTCAGGCTGAGTGACGCTGGTTCAAAGGTGGATGGCCTTGCTAAGGCTGTCTTCTAGTGCACACACACACACACACACACAAACACACACACACTCACACATATGCTCACATACACACACACAATCACACACACATACTCAATCACACACAAACACACACACTCACACACACACAAAAACACACACTCACACACTCACTCACACATACACTCACACATACACACACACTCACACACACTCACACATACACTCACACATACACACACTCACACATACACTCACACATACACACACACTCACTTACACACTCTCACACTCACACACACTCACTCACATACACTCACTCACACACACACACACGAATGCATGCCCATACAAATATGCGTGTGTGTGTGTGTGTGTGTGTGTGTGTGAGAGAGAGAGAGTATATGGACACGCATTTGTGTGTGTGTGAGCGCACACACATATATACAATGTATATATGTATGTATGTATGTATGTAGTATGTATGTATGTATGTATGTATGTATGTATGTATGTATGTATGTATGTATAGAGAAAGAATGTAAGAAATGCTACCTCATTTGTTCCCTCGCCTGGCCTTGAATCTAAAGCTACAATGACCCTCCCATTCTAGTCTCCTCCTTAGCTAGATCTACAGGCTTATGCCACCCCATTCTGCAGTAGAATTACACAGGAGGGCCGTCTGCCAGAGAACAATTCTGTAACAATGAGACTTTGAACACTAGCCTGGGATAACCCTCCCTGCTGAGGCACTAGGCAGAGCAAGAGCCCCTTCCCTGTTAATATGTTCTTAACGTTCGTATTATTAACACTCTGTGAGATTCCTTTTCCCAAAATGCAAGACACTTTGAGGTGGGAGTGTACTGGGGAACCCTGTCATTGGCAGCTGTTGGACTCTCCCATGCTGCCCTGGCTACCGACGTTATGTCCTGAAAAGACAACACAGTGATCACAGCTCATCATTCAGGCTCCTGAATGGGGAGGTCCAGCCCAGGCAGTCTGAAACAGTTTGTACCAGATGTTTGCTGTCATGAGCCACAGTGACCCCACGATGACCCTTCAGTCACTTCTACTTAAGACGGAGGATGATCACTGGTGGCCTACCAGGGTTATGGACTGATGGGTAGTGAAGACATTAGACTATGATCTATCTAAACAACTCTCCTCTGATTGGACAAGCGGGCTCAGCAAGTAGGCTGGGAGACAGTGTTCTCTGCTGTCTCCCTTGGTATTGCAACACTAGCCCATGCCAAAGACATATTTCAATCACACACACATACTCTTTTAGATCTGTGGCTGGGCTGATGGTGCTGAGAAAGAAGACGCCATGACAGCCAGCAGACCAGTGGTGCCAGAGACTGAGATGCAAAGGTGACAAGGGATCCAGCACCCTGGTGAGACAGAAGGTCATCAAGGGAGAGACACTGAGGAAGGGGAAAGGTTTAAGAATCCAGAGAATGGGGATCTGTAAGAACCAGTCAGTGGAAGGGTTCACCTCTAAGGCTGGCTATCACTAAGGCTAAGTTTTTAGGTTGATGTAAGAGTTTAACCCCAAGGATCTTGACACCGGAGGCTTGTCAGAGGATTGAAATGCCAGAGGATGACACCTCGTGTTATTAGTATCTCTCTGCTGTGCTGGACAGCTACTGCCTAGCACCTAGGGGACAAAAGTAGCCACAGACTAGCACTTAAAAACTTCTCTTGCCTACTCACAGTTTCTACCAGAGTAGAGAAGTTGATTGGTAACAAATCCACAGATAAACTATAAGGATGGGTTTCCTGGGAACAAATTTTCTTTAATTCCAAGTGTTTCTTACATCAAAGCCTCAGTAGCATTCTGTGATGGTCAGCTTTAATTGCCAACATGACACAGCCTAGAATCGCCTGGAAAGAGAGGGTCAATGAAGGATTGTTTACAATTGGGTTAGCCTGGAAGCATGACTAGTGGTAACTTTCTTTAAATAACTGTGTGGGAAGACCTTGCCCACTGTGGGTGACACCATTCCCTAGGCAACAGGTCCTAAACTATGTAAGAGCAGAGAAATGCAGCTGATCACAAACAAACGAGCAGACAAGGATGCATTTATTTCTCTCTGTTATTGATTGTGGGTGTGATGTGACCAGATGCTTTGATTTATTTTATTTACCTTGGGTTTATTTCTGCACAATGACAGGCTGTAACCTGGAGTTGTATGTGGAATAAACCATTTCTCCTCTATGTTGCTTTTTTGTCAGAGTCACCGCAACAGGAAAGAAACTAGGTCACAACCTACTCATTTTCCTCTGCGCTAAGAATGGAACTACACCTCCTAGGCAAGAGCTCTATCAGAGAGTCACATCCCCAACCCCTGTACCTGATCTTTTTGAGATTCTTGGAAAACAAATGTAGCACAGTCCTCAAAGAAGAGAAGAGAAAACGCTGGAAAAGACAAGGTTCTGTCTGTGTGGGCTCCATCTTAGAGAGTGGGAGGGTCATGTGCTGTTTTAGGAAACCCATTGGTCCTTTACTTGTTTTTAAGATTTTCAACCTCAGACTCTTCGTGAATTCCATCTCTTGCCAATCTAAATGAGTCTTCGATAGGTTTTAGCCAGAGAATATTAACCAAAGCCTAAATACTAGTCTTTCTATGTTGGTATTAGAAACTGATTTTTTTTCTGGAGTAGACAATGCTTCTTGTAGCAGAATACTTCCATGCAGCCCCTTGCTTCACAGAGCTCCCAGCAAGAACCAGTCACCAGTATACCTTTTGTTGTGCTTAGCCTCAGCCAAAACTGTGAACAACTTACAGAGAAAGAGAAGGGCCAGGGAGCATCTTAGCCCCATTACTCTGAGGCACAATGGGAGCACTTTTGACATGGTGGGAGCACTCTTTGACATGGTGGGAGCACTCTTTGACATGATAGGAGCACTCTTTGACATGGTGGGAGCACTCTTTGACATGATAGGAGCACTCTTTGACATGGTGGGAGCACTATTTGACATGATAGGAGCACTCTTTGACATAATGGGAGCACTCTTTGACAGGATAGGAGCACTCTTTGACATAATGGGAGCACTCTTTGACAGGATAGGAGCACTCTTTGACATAATGGGAGCACTCTTTGACATGATAGGAGCACTCTTTGACATATTGGGAGCACTCTTTGACATGATAGGAGCACTCTTTGACATGATGGGAGCACTCTTTGACATGATAGGAGCACTCTTTGACATGGTGGGAGCACTATTTGACATGATAGGAGCACTCTTAGACATGATAGGAGCACTCTTTGACATGGTGGGAGCACTATTTGACATGATAGGAGCACTCTTTGACATGATGGGAGCACTCTTTGACATGATGGGAGCACTCTCTGTTGAGGAGAGATTGACTTCCCTCTTTCCTGCTTGCTCCCCGGTGCCTCCACTCTCTGGAAGTGTTTTAACACGTGACTTATCTCAACAGCAGTTGACACAGGCCAATGACTCAGTCCGGACTGACAGAGTGAGCCCCCGAGGATGATAATCTCTCTAGTCTGTGCAGCAGGGCTGCCGCTCACTCTTTCTGTGATACTAGGAAGCAAGTGAGAAATAAACACAGATATGCGATTTGTCAGGAATAGGCTCCAAGGCAGTTGATTTATTCCCTTTACAGTGTTAGATAGGTAAACATGACTGGATGAGACAGCCACAGAATTTTCCAGATAATTAGCATCACCCTACCAACTCATCCTCTGAGTTTACTTGGTGTGGGTTAGATGACATTTAGGATGAGGTTACCTTTCCAGGTCTCACATCTACACACCTGATGTCCATTAGCCTTAAGGCACCAAGGGGGACCTACATTAGTGGGAGACGCCCTGGCTCCTCCCACTTCCATTCCATACCTCCTACGAGAAGGTTGAGAACTCTAGTCAGGCCCTTTGGACGTGCCATAGATCTACCTGTCTGGAGAGGGCCCACCTCCCATCCCCACTACTGCTCACTCTCCAGTTTCTTGGCCAGCACGTCCCTGTGGGAGACGCAGGGAGGAGGGAAGGAGCCGGTGTTGGCTGCAGTGAACTATTAACTATCAACTCTAGGGAACTATTAGAGTGTAGAAGTCCATGTTGCCACAGTCTGAGCATTGTTGTCCTTTCTGTGCAGCATGCGATTCTGACAAGGCTGATTTTAAAACATTGCCTTCTCTAACATTAAACTCGTAGAGACAGGAAGTAGAAGAGCCATTGCCAGAGGTGATGAGGTGGGATGGTGGGGGGTTTTATTAAATGAGTCTAAACGTGCATTGCATTTCAGATGTGTGGTACAAAGAGAGCGTCGGTGATGTTCGGCAATGACAAGTCCCATCAAAATATATGCAGTTAATGCCTCAGAGCTTCAAGATTTTAAGAAAATGAAGACTAGGGGTAAATCTTGCTAATAGACCCAAGACCCTATGTTCTGTCACTGGTACTGGGGAAAGAGGAAAAACTAATAAATGTTAGGGTGGTAGACTGTATATTTTGTGCTCCCCCACAGTTTTAAGAAATGGTGACAAAATGCTTTCGCCTCTGTCCTCTGAGGTGGCAAAGCCTCTGCTTGATCATTTGTTGGCCTTTGAATGTCAGTGACTTGAGAGAGGCTGGAATGTTCTAAAAGAGAATTTAGCTCATGGCATTTTGCCCCTAGAGGTGACTCCTCTCAGAAGAGAATCTCTAGGCGAGAGGGAGATTTCTTGCCCTTCGGGTGGGCATTGCTTGCCCTTGGCTCCCTCGGTATTAGTCTGCTGCCAGGAGGCCGAGGGGAGGAAACCTTCCACCTCCACGGGAGGGGCTTCCTGCTGTCCAGCTGTTGCAGATAGAGGGTCGGGTTGGTTCAGTTTTGCAGGAAAGTATCAGACTGTTAAGATTTCTCTCTGCACATTTACAGGTTGTTATGAATGTTCTTAAGGGATGGATGTGTACAGGGCTTTGTATGTCTAGGTGGGCAATTATGTCTTATCAATTGGATCAGAGGTTATTGTGTTGTGTGTTCTATCATGTGGCAATTGAATTGAATTGAAGAGCGTGTGTGGTGGGTGGAGACATTGGGCCATCACGGAATTGGGATGTGTGTGTCTGGCATGGTGGCAACCTGCCTTGGGAACTGGATGGGTAGAGAGATTGTTGCCAGGCTCAGAGAGAAGCCTTCAGCAGTATGATGTGGGATGGAGCAGAGCGGGTGAGACGCTTTGCTGACTGAGATGAAGACATCTACCAGATGTCTTAGGGCACTAAGGTACCAGACCTAGTATATTGGAAAAAGGACAGCATTTTTTATAATTTTACAGCACAGGAGACCAATTTGATTACATGTAAAACTTTATTTTTTATTCATCAATCTGCTATTTACTTGTTATCATTTTAGGGACTGATCCTAAAGTCTTGTGAAAGGGAGGTAGTTATTTGCCAACTGAGCTATAATATCCAGTTCCCCTTTCTTTGTTAAAAAATAAGTTTAACACAGGGAATCCCTACATTGCCCAGGCTGGCCTTGAACTTAAGATCCTTCTGCCTCATCCTCTGAACACTGGGACCACAAGCCTTAGCAGTCAGACTCAGCCTTGGTGTTTGCTTAGTACCTGTTCCAGGCGCTGTTCTGCACCCTCTGGTAAAAGCATAGGTTATCTTTCCAATGTTGGGGACCTAATTCACTACAGAGGCAGGAAAAATAACTGGGGAAGGAAAAAAAGGGAAAGAAAAAATATTATATATTGATCTCCCATACCCCTGTAACACACACAGAGACACACGCAGACACACAGAGACACACACACATATACACACATAGACACACACACAGACACACACACATATACACACATAGACACACACATATATACACACAGATACACACACATAGACACACACAGACACACACACATATATACACACAGATACACATACATATACACATACACAGATACACATACACATAGACACACACAGACACACACAGACACACACACAGACATACACACAGACACACACATATATACACACAGATACACACACATAGACACACACAGACACACACACATATATACACACAGATACACATACATATACACATACACAGATACACATACACATAGACACACACAGACACACAGACACACACACAGACATACACACAGACACACACACGCGCACACACATGCACATGTATGCATGCATGCACGCACGAATCCTAATAACCAAATGAAAGCAGCCCTTATCTACCCCATTACCTTTCATCCTGAATTCTGAAAAATGCCAGAAATGTGAGAAAATTGAGAAAGGAAGTCTGGAGGAAAAAAAACAGCAACAACACGCATAGCCTAAAATGAAGACAGGCAGATGCTGCCATACTTAGAGGTTCGAGCTAACAGAAATCAACCTCAAATGGGCAAGATTAGCCATCTGTGGAAAGCATCCCAGGAAATAAGCCACCGAGAGTTGATTCACAAGCATATTGCAAGCAATTGGAGGGTGCTTTCTAAGCCTCACCAAGGGGTCTAGTGTGCATCCCTGAGAGGGAAGTCGTCAATTTAAATCGTAAGTAGCGGAAGATTCCTAGTAATTTAAGAAATTGCAAACTGTCATAAGGAAATGATAGAGGTTTAGGGTGACAGACAAAGGAGATGGGACACGAATAGTATAGTAAAATTTGTCAGCAAGTCCTCTGAGTCTCTAGGTGAAAGAAAATCATGATTTTTAAAGGTGGGGTAGCTTAGATACAGTTTGAGGACAAGCGGAGAACGTTGTCTTATTCCCCAAGCGTTCATCTCTTGCTCTTACTCTGTATTCACCGGATAATGTCTTCATATAACTGTGAAGGAGCAACCACTACCTCGGTGCCCAGCGCTTACATCCAGCCATCCCGTCGGGTGCAAGTCCCAGGCTAACTGAGTAGTGAGTGTTCTCACTTCCAACTATGCTCAGTAGGCTGGACCAAGAGAATTTATCCTCCAGAGACTGCCTCAGTAGATATGCGTTCTACGTGTGGCATTTATTCAACACATCTGCTGTCTCTCAAGCAGGTCAAGCCATTGGCCAGCACAAGGCGGGCAGGGTTCTGGTTTGTTTTTGTTGTCTTGTCTTGTTTGTTTGTTTGCATTGTTTGTGTTTTCCTCCTTGCCATGCTCTTTGTCCCGTATCCATTCAGACTCAAAAATCTTAAAAACCTCCATTTTGCGCTCTCTCCACAACATACAGAGATAGTCTGCCAAGGGGTGAGTGTGTCCCACAGGGCTCGGATGTTGGGAATTCCATCCCGAAACAATGCAGTATTGAGAGGAGGGATCTTTGAGAGGCGATTAGGCCATGGTGCTTTGTCCTCAAGAATGCATTAATACCACTGTTATTACGGGTATTGTCACAGAAGGTGTTTGTTACAAGAGAGGTGAGCTAACCTTTCCCCACTCTCACATACATGGCTTTTGTTTTGTCCTTTTGTCTTCTGACACACAGACACTACACACACATACATGCATACATATGTGCATACACACACACATACATACACATACTACACACACATATACACACATATACAAACTACACACACACACACACACACACACACACACACACACACACTGAGGAAGAAGGCCACAGACAAGGTGATAGTCCCTCCCCTTCAGACTTCACAGCCTCCACAACTGTGGTTCCTCTGCAAATCACCCAGTCTTCAGCAACAGTGAAAGGGCTCAATAGGTAAATGTAGTTGCCACCGAGACTGA
Organism: Rattus norvegicus; assembly: GCF_021556685.1. Lineage (NCBI taxonomy): Eukaryota > Metazoa > Chordata > Mammalia > Rodentia > Muridae > Rattus > Rattus norvegicus. The sequence continues at coordinate 122,455,264 of NC_141542.1, read as the reverse complement.
GTGCACCTCAAGGACCCACACAGAGGAAGGGGAGACCTAAGCCCCTCAGGTTGTTCACTGTCCCACACAAACACCTATGCACAAACACACAAAATAAACGAATACATTTATTTTTAAAAAATCAACTACCAGGTCTCATATGTGTTCTCTTATAGCCACACAGAATGGAGCCAGATGTACTCTGAGTCAGAATAATAAAATTTTCCCCATTCTTTCTTCTCTCTGGGTCTTTGCTGTCAGGTCATTAGAGTCATGTGCTAATCAAGTGTGTTGAAGTCCTAATGCCACTGATTAGCCAGACTCAGGCCTTTGCTCTCCCGAGTTGTTCATTTTACCTGGAGGCCCTTCTCCCCAGAGAGTGATGCAGGAGGCATTCACAGTGAACCTTCCCAGAACCAGACCACAGCAAAATGCTCCAAAATCTAGAAGCTCATACTGTCTCTGGTCATGAGGCGATGATAGAAGACAGAAACATCTGCCTAATGTCCTCTTGGTGGAGTGGCAGAAAGTATCTGATATCTCGCATGTCAGAGAAGAGTCTCCCAGCTCTCTCACGATCATCATGAGAATTCTCGTGAAGAGCATTCTGTGGGGACAGCGACCACCCCACCTCTGACTGAGGGTTCAGTACTACATGCCTACACAGGACATATGACCTTGAGAGTCATCAGCTTCCACACAGGGCAGAAGGACAGGGTAGTGTTACACACCCCCGCCTTTCCTCTCCCCATGTCCTATCTAACATGGGACCTCAAACCCCAGAGAAGCCAGTCAGACTCCTTCAACTTGATGTGACTACAGTATATTCCTGCAGGAAATAAAGCCAAGACCTAACACCCGGTTTTTAAATCAATTCTAAAACATCAGTGGTGTTTTAGGTATGTTATTGCTCTCCATTCAAGGTGGACCTTTAAAATTGATACCCGTTGCCCTCCTATGACCAAAATACCTTCTTAATAAGCCCCCTGTGTCCATCTCCCATAACGCTGCTAATTTAATCTTGCTAAATACCTGGCTTAACAAAGCGTTAGATGGCTCCCTGTCGCTTTCAGAATGCATTCCGATGTCTGCATCCCCGACGCTCCAAGGATGGCCCTACCCCATCTGCTCCACAGCTACTTTTTAATAGTTTACCTTCTGCCATCTTCAGCATGAGGTGGCTCTGTGATTTCTGTCCTTACTGGGACTCCATCCGGCATCCTCCCTAGTAATTTTTACCAAATCTACCATGCTCTCCCTGCTTGACCACAGCTCACCTCAGTCGTTCAACAACTGGTATTCTAGATCCATACTCGCAATCGCCCATTGTGTGTGTGTGTGTGTGTGTGTGTGTGTGTGTGTGTGTGTGTGTGTGTGTAACTTATAAGTGTCAGTGAGTTTCCATGGGGGATGATGACATGAAGAAGGTCTTAACTCAAGACAGGACTTCTAGGAAAAGCTTCTTGAAAAATCAGCGACATGTGCTCAGCCACAAAATAGAAAAGATGCTTTTTGTATTTTACTATTTTTCTTCAAATTATGCATCTGTGACCATTAACCGATGTGAGTTTGAATATGGAAGTACACCCTCCACAGAGCCCAGAAGAGCATGCCAAATGCCCTGGAGCTAGAGTCACGTGTGGTTACGGATGTGGGCTCTGGGAATCGAACCTAGGTGCTTAATGACCACGCCATCACTTCAGTCATGTTAGACATGATTTAGATATGAAGGGAAAGCCAGGGGGTATCTTCAGGACAGATAATGTGTGGTATGTCTGAAAGAGTCAGAAGTGTCTGACTCTGGGGCACCACCTTTGAATGATGACACATGCACCGTTGGGGTCTGGAGCTGAGCCTGACTGACTTCTCTGTGAAACTGAGTGCTGATTCCTTCTCCCTTAGACTTCTCAGGCAGTCCAATATGGAGGATGATGGGTGCACAGATGCCAGGAGGTAACAATGACAGTGACAGACCCCTGATGTAAGAAAAGTAGTTAGAAACAAGCAAGCGAGAACAGAGTGACCGTGTAGGGACAACTGGAGCTCTGGAGACAGAGAACCAAAGCAAACCAAGAGAGTGGCCGAGTGCACACAAAAGATTCTTTAAACACAGTAACGTGTGTTCTGTTGTGCAGCGGAACCACCGACCCTGAATGCCACTGCCAAAGGACCAAGTTTTCTAGGCAAGTTGTTAAGCGTCCATTAGTAACTTGACAGCTGAATATGTCTTCCCATGGATAAAATAAAGTGATACTTAAATACAGGTAAATTATTTTAAGATTAGTTTGAATTAACTTTAAATTAAATAGGGTTTCTGGGCTATTGTAGGGAGAGTCACGATTACTTTTTTCCTATTGTTTCTAAGTGGGAATGTGTTTCGAATGGCAAGCTACAAACTTAGAAGTCAACTTTTAGAACACAAACCTGTTTTCAATTCCATGTATTTCTGTTGTAATAGATTTAGAGTAAACTTCCTAATGCTGCCACCCTTTAATATAGTTCCTCAAATGGTGGTGACCCCCAATCATAAGATTACTTTTGTTGCTACTTCATTGCTGTGATTTTGCTACCACTGTGAATCATAATGTGGATATCTGTGTTTTCCTGTTGTCTTGGGAAACTCCTGTGAAAGGGTTGCTCCACGTCCCCCAAAGGGTTCCTGACACACGGGTTGAGAACTGATGCGTTAGAGCCTGAGAGAAACGATACTTAAAGGCCGAGGTTCAAGAGCTTCTGATGAGCAAAATGAATGCACGCAGATGCTTCTGAATCCACTGGGTAATCAAGTAATGGTTCGTGTGCTGGACAGAAAATGCTCCCAAGCATAAAGCAGACACTAAGCACTGAAAATGACAAGTGTTATCTCCACAGAGGAGAGACAGTGGACACATCACATGATCATCTCACTCTGGAGACTACAGATAGAGCTCACTCAACCTGAGACAAAATATTGGAGAGAGATTTGGACTAAAATGAGCTTAGGATTCCAAGAGTCTTTGGGAGACAGCAGATGACACTGCCCACTCAAGAAGGTCACTTTGGATTCATCTGTTCACTCAATACTCACATTTTATGTCGCTTGTTTGTCCAATGAATTGCTGTCCCACCACCACAGTACCCAGTGCCACAAAGTTAGCCGCTGAAAAAAAGCACAAATGCCCTGTCTGTCACAGTCACAAATATGTGCAGCTATCAAGGTGTCAGGACTCGGGGCTCATTATTGGAGCTTGGACAGAATCTTCTGGAATCCCATTCAAGTTTTTGACATGACTAAAGTCACTTCCCTCCTGGCTGCCAGCGTGAGCTCCGAGGTGCTAGTTTTTGCATGTGGAGCCCACAGCAGAACTCTGGTCCCCCTCATATTCACTATCTTGTCACCTTTCCATTTGACAAATGACTTAGGATCCAGCCCCATCTTAACCTATAATCAAGACCTCTAATCTTAATCACAGCTGCAAAGACCCCTTTTGTCCCTTGATATAATATAATCAGAGAATGGGGCTGTCAGAGGATGACCTTCATTGGTGGGCCATTCCCCTACCATACAATATGCATTATTCCTACATAATGAAAAAAATCATCACTCAGTATAGATTGTATAAAAATAAAAACAAAACCGATCACTAGCTTTGATGAAATTTTACCAAGCAATACACTGCTGGTCACACAGTTCATCCATAACCCCGGTATTAAAGTAAAACCAGTTCAACCCACATATTAACAGAGTATGTTTTTATTACAGAGTCGTGAATGGTATAGAAAGTATGTATAAACACACAGCAGGAGTAGGACCTAGGTGACTAATTTACTGCTTAAGGAAGGAAGAATTCTTAGCAGTGCTGGCAAGGGCGAAATGGTTACATTTCTGCAGGGTGGTTTGGCAGCCTATAGGGAAACCTTAAAATATGCATGTTCTTTGACACATAAATTGCCCTTCTAAGAATTCTCTCAAAAAAACAATAATGGAAATGGTTTAGGCTTTCATTACGAAGAATTTCCAGACAGCATAAGATTTGACAGTAAAAGATGAATGCCGTCTAAATATCCAAAAGAGAATGAATGGTTAGATAAATTATACTTCATTCACACAATGAAATGAGATTTGGGTTCTGTGTCTCCAAGTGAATGCTGGGAGTAGGAATGGCGTGGTCTCAGAGCATCTCCACGGCCCGTGAATGGGGATTCCAGGCATAATTCCCAGTGGTCCAGCAGCTGGGAAAAAATATCATTTCCCCTGATCACAGCACAGATTTATGGGAAGACTCTAGACCCTAAGAGGAGTACAAGTAGCTTGCCCCAAATTTCAGAAGAGCCAGACTTTATAAGACTGTGTGGTTGGCATCCTTGCACAGATCGAGAACTGAAAACCGGGCAGATAGAAGAGAGAACTCATGCTGTTTCCTGGGGACTTTAAATGAAAGCCTAGAGAACGTAAAAAGCCACAGACAGGCTGAAATCCGTCCTCGCCATCAGTGAACAGAGAGAGATAGAAATTGACTAGTAGATAAAAATTATATTTCTTGCATGATATTTTGTGCATTTGAGCATAAAAGGTTTGTATGTTGAATGGTTGATTCCGAGTCATGTATAACTGAGGTGGTAATGTTACTGAGTAAAACTCTCTCTTTTACATTCTCAAAGGAAAGAATTCAGCTGAGACAGTTGGTTTAAACAGAAGTTTATTTAGCAAAGTAAAATAAAGCAAAGGGTTTTCAAAGAGAACAAGCGAGAATTAGAGCCTCTCTCTCTCTCTCTTTCTCTCTCTCTCTCTCTCTCTCTCTCTCTCTCTCTCTCTCTCTCTCTCTCTCATTCCAGCGTATTGGTCTCTGTCATAGGTATCATGAGTGGATGGCATAGTCAAAGAGGTAAGGTGGCCCTGTTTCCCCACCACATCATGGTGGACTAGGTCTTCCTTTCAGAGTCTTTCTCTGCATGGCACTCTTGAGAGGCCCACAAAGGGGAAGGGAAGTAAAGTCACAGAAGTCTGTCACAATGAAGCCATAATCTTCTGGGAAGCAGGACTTTGGTTGTTGCCCACATGTAGCAACTGGAAAGTGCCTTGGGGCTCTAGGTTCTGATGTAATAGGAAGACCCTAACTGTGCTAAGCACAAAGGGGCATTCTGACCACCAACAGACGCAGATACCCAGACACAGTGGTAGCTCCCCTTGTTGCTGTCACATCTAAGTGTCCTTTTACCCAGTCTCAGTAGAGTTGTAAGAGATGTGACCTAGTGTAAGGAAACCATGCTGTGGGGGATGTGCTACTGAAGTGGGTATTGAGTTCCCGGATCCTTCATAACCACCCCACGACAAGCAGCTTTTCTCTGCCAAGTGCTCTCCACCAAAATTTTCTGTCATGCCCCAGGCTAAAAAGCAGTAGAACCAATCCAACATAGACTGACACTTCTACAGTCAGGAGTCAATAAAACCCCCCCTCCTTCTTTACGTTTATTTATTGGTGATAGAAATCTGACCAACACATTGTATATCTGCAAATGACATGAGTAGAGTAGAGGTTCTGTAAAAGTATCTGCCTAGGTTTGACCATCATGATCATAACTTTATGGTAATTACTCCACTTCCCATCTGTTAAAAAATGAAGTAGTATGGGTGTGTGCTGTATCCCAGCATTAGGATGGTGGATACAGGATGATCATAAGGTTGAGGCCATCGTCTTGGGCTTCGTTGCAAGACCCTGTCCAAAAAAATAGATGATAGATACATAGATACATAAATAGATACATAAATGCAAAGATGGATGATAGATAAATGACAGATAAACAGATAGATAGATAGATAGATAGATAGATAGATAGATAGATAGATAGACAGATGATAGATAGATGGATAGATGATAGATAGATAGATAGATAGATAGATAGATAGATAGTTAGATAGATAGATAGATAAGTTATGAGTCTCATGTGAAAAAACACCAGCTCTGAATAAACTGTGGGCATAATGTGGACTCTAATCAGCAACCCGGTCCAATGGAATCCCCTGAAAATTGAGTTGCCTGTGAGTCAATACAAAGACAGAAAAATGTGCAGTTTGAGTCCTTGGGTTTCTGCATGTAAGCTCCCCCTTTGCATTGCTTGGTTGGTTACCCCACCTTATGGACACTGCTTCTCACATTCAGGGTGGCCCTTTCCCCTCAGTTCTTGCCATCGTGTCTGGAAACACTCACACAGGCACCCCCATGTGTGTAGGAACTAAATACTTTTCTCATTGTTGTGACCACCCGTCCAACCAGAAGTGGCTTTAAGGGAAAGCAGCTCCTTTTGGCTGGCAGTTTAAGTAGATAGACTCTGTTATTTCAGAGAAGCCATGGCTTCCACAGCAGGAAGCAGGAGGCCACAATGTATCTATCATCAGGAAACAGGAGGCAGACAGAAGTGGAGCTCCACTATCAAAGCTCAGAGACCACTCCTAGGAACCCACTTTTAAAGCAGTGGGTCTCAACTCGTGGTCCTGACCCCTTGGGGGATTGCCTATCAGATATCCTGCATATCAGATACTTACATTATGATTTATAACAGGAAGAAAATGATTTTATGTTTGGAGTCACCACAATATGAAGTACTGTCGTAAAGAACCAGAGCATTACGAAGGTTGAGAACCACTGTCCTAACGGTTCCACAATTATCCAAAATTGGGCATAAGGTAGCCAGCTGGAAACTAAGTGTTCAAATACGTGAGCACAGGAGACAGTTTGTATCCAAATCACATCATTGCTGTGACAACTTCCTCGCCGTCTCTCCACTCAAGCTAGTTAATTCTTGCTTTTGCTTTTTTTATGGCTCAGTTTCTTAAACTTCTGCCCCATTGTTTACTAAAGCCTTCCTTCTACATGCTTTGAATTTAGGGCTCTCCTTTCCTTACTAGTTTCCTAAGGTTGACGTTTAGCCTGCTGATTTAAGGCCTTAGTTTGTTTTAATTATGTATGTTTATAGCTGCATTTCCCTGGAAGCTCGGCTTCTGCCGCCTGCCATAAGTTTTGAATGCTGTGATTTAATTCTCTTTCCACTAAAAAATATTTTCTAATTTCCCATATGATTCCTTCTTTGATCCATTGGTCATTTAGGATTGTGTAATTTTCGCATATTTGTGATTTCCTTCTGTTACTGATTTTGCCTGTAATTCCATGGTAATTGGAAAATGTATTATGCACTATTTTAATATTGTTACATTTGTCAAAGCTCGTTTTGTGCTCCAATGTATGACCTATCCAAGAGAATATTGCTGTGAACTTGAGGAGGTGTACCTTGCCTTAGTTGAATGGGACATACTATGAATGTCTGATGATGATGATGATGATGATGATAATAATAATAATCTACCTTTCTCTTAAATTATGCCAGTTAATTTGTATTATTTTGGTTCATTGTGTTAGGCACATATTTTATTGTGCCCTATATTCCTGTGTCTTCATAATATCATAAACAAAATTGTTTTCTCTCATGTAACGATTTTAGGATACTTTTTTGAATTTGTGTGGTATGTTTGCATGTGTGTCTGTCTTGGAATATGTGTGGGCACATGTGTATACAAATGTCTGCACATGCATGCATATGCGTGGAGGACATAAGTTTTGAACCCAAGCCTGCCAGTTTTGCTATTCTAGAAGTCAGATTGCTCCAAGAATCCTGTCTCTGCTTCATGTACATGTCCAGCCGCATTTGGTGCTGGAGATTTGAACTTGGGTCCTCACACTTGCACATTTTACCTGAGTGATCAGCTCTCCAGCCTCCTGGGACACTTTTTAAAGTGTACTCTCTCTGCTCTGGGTGCGGATGGAGATACATCAACATCCCTCTCATTGCTCTTTTTCTGGCCAATCTTTCTTATCCTGCCTGGTTATAATGTTGCATCTAAGGTTCTGAGCTAAGCGTGATGGCCTCTTGATCCCAGCACTTAGACACCAGAAGCCAGAGGACTGGAAGTTTGTAGACAGCCTGAGCTACATAGTACACCACAGCTCAGAAAGAATAACAGATTAATTTTACAAAAAAAATGTATCTATTGAGCAGCTTAGACCATGGTTTGTCCTCTGTCTGCCAGTCCCCACTTTTGACTTAATGTATTTACTCTATCTTCATTTAAGACAGTCCCTTCAAGCCCTGCCATTTTACCACCTGCTTTCGTCCCTAGAATATATTACATCGATTGCATGCTTTCTGTATATTTTAATTTCCTTTGTAGTCACTCACAAATTAGTATTCCAACTTAAACCAACCCAGTTTTATTTGATTTTTAACTCAATCCCTGTAGGATGTAGTCACCAGTACCAACAAATTCCACTCCTATTTCTTCATGTGGGATAGAATGGCCACAGAAATTGTCTTCATACATTGTAACCCATCAACCGAAGTCTGTAAGCTTTGTGTGCATCCTCTTTTGAGTCACGGGAGGGAAGGTAGAGTGACAAACTCAACATTTACTTTGTCATTTATACATACCCAGGTAGCCCGTTACCTGCAGCCATTCTCTTCAGTGTTTCCAGTAGCCGTGCCCTCTCACTGTGGCTCCAAACTGGTTGTCTTGTTTCTTATGGAACGGGGATTTGCTAGCCACACCTTCACTGGCTTCTATGCATCTCATCATGACTGTCTGTTCCTCTTCCCTCTCACCTCTTCTTGGACCTCCTCGTGCACACACTGGCCTGGCCCATTTATCCCATCTCACGGGTCTCTCTAGCTCCCTTCGTGTTTCCTCCTCTTTGCCTTGGGTTGTGTAATCTCAATGGACCAAACCGAAACTTTGCCGCTTCTTTTTATCGTGACAGTTCAGAATTCTGAGCTCCTGACACGAGGGCCTTCACTCCATTTACCGTACTTCCGGAGTGCAGGTCTGTGTCAGTTTCTGTGTGAGCGTGTGTGCATGTGTGTCTGTCTGTTTATGTGGACATGTGCGTGTGTGCTAGCTTTGTTGGTTTTCTCTAGTTATTAAGATGCCCTTCACCTCCTTAATGATTTATAAACAGTGTTTCTTAGTTCTGTCAATAACAGCTCTTACTAATTCAGAGTCTTTGTCTTGTCCAGCTGACATCCAGGACTCCTCCAGAGCAAAACAGAACAAAACAGAACAAAACAGCCCTCTTGATTGTTTTATTTCTGCGTGTAGCTGCTGTGGTTCTGGTTTATTTCTGCGTCTTGTATATTTCCTGAAACCTGCAAATTTAGATAATATAATATGATAACTCTAGAAACAAGATTATCACCCCCACTGGGGATTAGCTTTTGCTGAGATTTCGTTTTGCCTTCCCAGACTTTCCTGGGCTAATTCTGTAAAGTCTTTATTCCGGTTTGTAATGAGCAGCCATTGAAATTTCTGCCTGATTAGTTTAGTGCCCAGCATATGTTGTGCAGAGAATGTCTTTAGTGGTTTGGTCGGGTAGGCCATCTACCTTGTGCTAATGATCTCTTCCCAGATATACTGAATACTTACAAAAATATGCCTGTGCAATCCAGCCCTGTGTCCATTATACAGAGGACTGGGTTTTAACAATAATTAACGAAAAATTAAGAGATCGTTTCTTATCGTACATCTTCCGCTAGTATAGAGATCAGTCAGAAGTGAGAGACTTGTCTTCCTTGGACACTCACATGCCCGCTTCCTGTGCCTTGCCTTCAAAATCCTCACAATAAATTGAAACTTCTCAAAGCTGAATTTTCAGAGTCGCATAGGAAATTGTGTTCTCTCAATTTGCTTTTTTAAAATTTCTGTCCAGGCTTTTTGTTCATAACAACTGCGGTACGGCTGCTGACAGAGGTGACACTCTTAACTACCTCATGAATAAGAGCAGAGAGACCAGTCATACAGTGACCGAGTTACAGAGGAAGTAGTCACACTACCTCCTCCGGTGGTCTTAAAGCCATTGTGTTCTGAATTGAGAGGATAAATGGGACTAGGTCCCGTTTAAAGGATACAAGCCTTACTCTCCTCATCCTGCAGGTTTTATTGACTAGGCAGGCCTTACCAGGGGAGTAATTTCAACCATGTCTCCATCGTTCTTGCTGCTCTTGTAGAGATGTGGGCTGTGCAAGTCCCTACTCCACACTCCTAGATGTCTGCTCCCTGGGTCCCTTTGCATCCTGTGTCTTTCTGTTTTAAGGCCATCTGATGTTTGTTTTAATCATGGAATGGACCATCACAGAGGAAGACCTGGACCCGCAGAGAGACGACAGATCATCCAGCTGGGTAGGAAGCTTGGAGCTCGTCGGGGGACTGAGCAGCTGAGGGAAGCTCACGGCATGGGGCTGCACTGTGATTTCCAAAGAAAGGAAGTGGTCAGGAAGGGCAAGGAGGCCCGGGATCTGCTAACTGCAGTATCTCCAGAGCTCTTCATTATCCAGATTGTTCCTAGTTTCTGTCACTCGGAACCTAGAGTAGAAGAATGGCAACCTGGCATAAGGCAGACCTATGAAGCAGGCGATCTGGGATATGGACTGTGGATCGGTTCGTTGGTTTGCTTAGGGAAAGCATTGTTCTCAAATGAATATTTTCCTGTTTCTAGAAACTGGCCAACACTGGGAGAGTCATCAAGTCTCTGATGTGTCAAAGCATGAAGGTGTCTTCTACTCTGCAATATCCATGTCACTATTGAGAAACCCAAGTAGCCATCACCAGAGCATAGGGAGCAGGTCTTTCTAGTCTGTGTCCCCTAAGCTTGTTTTTTTCTCCTGTACAAATCTCCCCTCTGCCTTCTCTAGGGTGTCAGTCTCCCTCATCCCGCCTTTCCTCCTGAGTGAACTTTTATAGCATCCAGGACTGAGTGGGTGTCATCTGACATCTTGCCATTAGTGCCCTGTCCAGTTTATGTCTGTAGAATGTCACTCAAATATCCCCGTCCATTCTTCAATACCCGACTCAGCTGCCAGCTTTTAATTTTCTTTTTTGATTCTGTCCTCAGTCAACGTGACCTCCTCCATTTGTAACTGTCATTGTTCAACAGAGTTTGGTCAACCCTCGGTCTTGTCACTGTTACTTGAGAATATATATAGGTATTCTGTGGTAAAGTTCATCTTAGGCAAAAATGCAATATTTGCACATACACAGGGAACTAAAAAGAAAGTATCAAACGGGCATCTCCATTGCCAAAAGTAGCAATATTCAGTAGCAAATGTAACCTGTGTGGTTTGTCTTTTGATTTCAACATTCTAACAAAAATAAAGGGTTTGTTACCTTTTGAAAAAGCTACATAATTAAATGTGTGTGTGTGTGTGTGTGTGTGTGTGTGTGTGTGTGTGTGTGTGTGTGTGTGGACACACACCAGGCAGTCCAGGAAGTAAGGTCTACATCTAACTGTGCTCACCAAGAAGAAAGTCATCCAAGTCACACCGACAAGGACATGGAAAAACCTAACAGGTGGCAGATGAATGGGGCACTGGTCCCCTACCTGCACAGACCTTGAAGATGTACTTGTTTCTAGAGAGAGATCATAGCACAGCTGGAAGAATCCACCCACGTTCTTGATTCATTTCCCAGCAAAGAAACAAAGAAATGTTGGTGCCAATCCCATAATCCTGAGCCTATTTCAGCAACGATAAACACGGACTGAAATCAGGAACAGAAGCTTATGACAGAGCACGTCTTTGATGGATATGATAGGCTCAGAAGCCAAGCTGAGTCTCTTCATATTTAAAGAGAATAAAAGTGTCTCTGGCACCGTGGCCACACTTGGGAAATTTCTCGTAATGCTGCCCCTGACAACGTGTGAGGGCTGCCGGTTTGTAGGTCTGATGGAGTAGCAAGGAATAGATTCTGAGCTGGGGTGTAAAGGCTGTATGAACCACACACAGAATCGCCAACCTGGCTTAAAATTTCATGCCACACTCTTCAAGCCTGGGACTTTTAGATTTGATTAAAAAGATCACAGAGAATGAATGACTAAGATCCCTCTCTAAGGGGTTTGCTGGCTTTAGAGACCTCATTGACGGAACAAGAAAGATTAACTCTACTCCATTTCTGATATGTGGTCCTGACTTAATGTTGGGTGAGCGATGAAGTCTGGATTTGTTTACATAGACCACTGATGGGATTCCTGGAACCGAGACAACTGAAGAACAGCACGCACACACTATGAAATATATCTAACGTGCTTTCTTTATGCCTGGTATTTTATGAAAATAACTATAAAAACACGCCTATCAGAGTTGTCTTGGAGTACAATGGGACAAAATATGGGAAGCATCAAATAATATTTACAGTGAAGGCACGGAGAAATTGGTAACATTTGAACTTTGGATGGCATCCATACGTTTACTACAGCTATAATTTTCATACCGAGGTAATATGGAAACGAAACGTTTGCTCCCCCTGGGACCCTGTTCTGCTCAATGGCTGGCTGTCGTTGGTTGCTCATTCCCTGTGCGGACTGGTAGAAGGCTTCAGGAGATAGGGTGCGAACATCTATTGCGTCAGAGCAGCCAAACAACAGTCTCGATGGACTGATCACTTCAATCAGCAGAGATCCATCCTCTGTGCCTTGAAGCGAGCTGATCCTGCCTCTCTTCATGGGCCCGGACTGCTAGCACACATCCCCTTTGGAGGCGCCATCATGACCCTGTCCAGTTAAGAAGACAGCAGCTTGGAAGACCCCCTTCACCCGGATGGAAGCCTCTGATACAGCACCCATTCATGAGAAAGAGACTTAAGTATTACAGCTCTGTGCAGGCTCCCACAGCACCAAACAGCACAGTTTACGCTCTGCGTCACTTTCTCTTTTAATCCCAAAGGAACTTAGGCTTTCCAGTGTATTGTCGGAGGCATGTTTCACACCACTCCAATAAACAAAATAACTATGCATGCTCTACCCTCTCCTATGCACAATTTTCCGTGAGTTCGAAACACTCGCGGTTAGATTTGGAATGGTCCTACCTCCACGATAGAATCCCACCGCATTCGAAAGGCTTCCTCCTAACTCTGAACTTGGTCATTTGTGGGGACACCAGACCCTCAGAAAAGCCAAGAGAAAATATAAATGAGGGCTCTTTAACCAACACCGTTCTTGGTTTCCATTAGGCAAGCGTGGGGTGAAACTGAGTAAAAGGACAGCTTGTTGCGCGATTTACGAGAACACATAAAGATTAGTGAAAAGTTGCAGGTGCCTCTTTCACTAAGTAGAGGCGACTGCATTTTTCTGTAAATGCATGAAGGTCGAATTAAATGGCTTTCTGCAGGGAGACTCATCCAGGTTTAAGCTACTAAAAAGCAATGCTAGATTGTATGTACAGCCACAACTACTGCTTCTGAAAACTTTTCCTTTAAAAATTGCTAATCTAAATGTTGATATTATGAATGTGAATATTTTCTTTTATTGGATATTTAAATGTTACTCCTTTCCTTTCCAGGTTTCTCCTCCAGAAACCCAATATCACCCCCCACACACACTTCTACAATCGTGCTCCCTTACCCACCCACCCCGTCCCTCCCACCTCCCCGCCCTGGTATTCCCCTACACTGGGGCATTGAGCTTCACAAGACCAAGGGTCTCTCCTTACATTGATACCCAACAAGGCCATCCTCTGCTACATATGTGGATGGAGCCATAGGTCCATCCTTGTGTTTTCTTGGGATGGTGGTTTAGTCCCTGGGAGCTCTGGGGGGGGGGTCTGGTTAGTTGATATTGTTGTTCTTTTTGTGGGGCTGCAAACCCCTTCAGCTCCTTTAGTCCTTTCTCTAACTCCTACATTGCATGTGAACCCTGTTCTCAGTTCAATGGTTGGCTGTGAGCATCTGCCTCTGTATTTGTCAGGCTCTGAGTCTCTCAGGAGACAGCTATATCAGGCTTCTGTCAGCATGCACTTCTTGGCCTGAAATAGTGTCTGGGTTTGGTGTCTGTATATAGGATGGATTCCCCCAGGTGGGCAATCTCTGAATGGCCTTTCCTTCAGTCTCTGCTCCACATGTTGTCTCCTCCTATGAGTATATTTGTTCCCCCTTCTAAGAAGTTCTGAAGCATCCATACTTTGGTCTTTCTTCTTCTTGAGCTTCATGTGGTTTGTGAATTGAATCTTGGGTATTCCGAATTTTGGGGCTAATATCTGCTTATCAGTGAGTGCATACCATGTGTGTTCTTTTGTGACTGGGTTACCTCATTCAGGATGGTATCTTCAAGTTCCATCCACTTGCCTAAGAATTTCATAATTTCATTGTTTTTAATAGCTGAGTAGTATTTCATTGTGTAAATGTACCACATTTTCTGTATCCATTCCTCTGTTGAAGGATATCTGGGTTCTTTCCAGTTTCTGGCTATTATAAATAAGGCTGCTATGAACATAATGGAGCACGTGTTCTTTTTACATATTGGAGCATCTTTTGGGTATATTCCCAGGAGAGGTATAGCTGGGTCCTCAGTTAGTGGAATGTCTAATTTTTTGAGGAACCACCAGACTGATTTCCAGAGTGGTTGTACCAGCCTGCAATCCCACCAACAATGGAGGAGTGTTCCTCTTTCTCTACATCCTCACCAGCATCTGTTGTCACCTGAGTTTTTTTATCTTAGTCATTCTGACTGGTATGCGGTGGAATCTCAAGAGTTGTTTTGATTTGCATTTCCCTGATGACGAAGGATATTGAATATTTCTTTAGGTGCTTCTCAGTCATTTGATATCCTTCAGTTGAGAATCCTTTGTTTAGCTCTGTGCCGCATTTTTTAGTAGGGTTATTTGATTCTCTGGAGTCTAACTTCTTGAGTTCTTTGTATATATTGGATATTAGCACTCGATCAGATGTAGAATTTGTAAAGACCTTTTCCAAATCTGTTGGTTGTCGTTTTGTCCTATTGACAGTGTCCTTTGCCTTACAGAAGCTTTGCAATTTTATGAGGTTTCATTTGTAGATTCTTGCCCTTAGAGCATAAGCCACTGGTGTTCCATTCAGGAGATTTTCCCCAGTGCCCATGTGTTCAAGGCTCAAGTGTAACATTTTAAAGAAGTGTACTCTTAAAAAAAAATCATTCGGGATCCCATCACAGTTGTAATTCTGAGTTCTGACAGATCTGTTCCTGGAATGTTGGGCACTAAACAGGGGTAGGAAAGGTCTCACAACAGTTAACAAGGTGTGGATTATATATACAAGGTGGGTTGAACTTCTCATTAAATAGTAAGATTCTTTTTTTTTTTTTTTTGGTTCTTTTTTTCGGAGCTGGGGACCGAACCCAGGGCCTTGCGCTTCCTAGGTAAGCGCTCTACCACTGAGCTAAATCCCCAGCCCCAAGATTCTTTTGTTTAAAGTTTAGCAAATATTTAAACCATGACTATAAAACTCATTTCTCTGTGTTTTTTTTTTTTCTTTTCTTTTTTTTCGGAGCTGGGGACTGAACCCAGGGCCTTGTGCTTGCTAGGCAAGCGCTCTACCGCTGAGCTAAATCCCCAACCCCTTCTCTGTGTTTTATCACAGTGTTTCCCTAAGTCCCTCAAGCTTAGTTAAAAGGTATTTCAGATGTGGGCAGACTGTTTGGAATAACAAGTACCCAGAATGGAAGCAGATATTCATTAAATACCTAAGAGTGGCAGTCAAATCCTATGAGGTTCCTGTCTCTGAATTCTAACATTTCCTGGCAGGGGTGGATATGTGCAAACCCCAAAGCCTGTCCTACCCGCCCATGGCCCTCTAGGTTGAGTTGCAACATCGTCAAGTCCTTTTCCTTCTGCTGCTTTCTTCCTGCCCTGAGATGCCTCTGAACATGGCTTTGCTCTGTTTTGCTTTCTGTACCACCTGGCTCCCGCTCCATTTCTCTTTTCCTGTCTCACCTCAAAGGTCTCCTAATTGAAATGTGGTACTTCAGAGAATTGCTGCCAGACACTGTGGCCTTCCGTCCAGCCAGAGTCTGGTTATGAAAGGAGACGGTGTGTGTGTTGGTAGGCGCTCCTTTGAAGCAAACGGAGGGGAATCATAAGAAGTTGCACAGTGGTGAGTTGTATCTTTAAAAAAAATTAAATAAGGAATGGTACATGGGGAAATGCATCTTTTGAAACTAAATTTTTGGACATGAAATATTCTGAAGTAAAATACGTGCCACATATCCGTGGGTTTGAGGTCACGTGAAACCAAGTAGGTCCAAGGTTTCACTTTAAGAAGGCAGTTCTGACTGCCTTTTCTTTCCGTGTTGGCCTTTCACCAGCAAGGTGGAGGAGATAGCCAGACCGAGCAGTCAGACAGAGGGCAGATGTGTGAGATTGGACTGGAGAGGGTGCGTGCGGAGGTGGGCTCAGGACTTCTCCTCCCAGCTGTCTCGTTTCCTCTGTTTATTAGTGAGCAGAGACTCCAGGAGGGCTTATTCCTCACATGCAAGTGTGGCGTGAACCACAGACAGGGAGGACGCACCTTTTGGTAGGATCACCAAAGCTCCCAGCAACGTGGACCTTGAACTGAGTCTAGCAAGGCCAGCCTCAAGTGTCTACCTTGAGGAGCAAACATCCAGCTTCATAAACCAAGACTGGGGAATTGTGTCCCATTGGTACCTCCAGCATGAACCTTAACATTTGGTCAATAATAGATAATGAGAGGCCAAACTTACTCTGTCTCAGGACGGGCCTCCTTCTTAAAAGAAAAAGAGTCTGAGAATTTGACCCGCAGATGAACCCAAGCTACTTCCAAGTCCCGGGAAGGAACCCATGGCTGGTCCTTGGCCAATATCCCAGAGATACTCTTTAGATCCTTCCTAGCAACCGTCAATCAGAGATTAAGCCTGATTGTTTTGGACCCTTTGTGACTGTTCACGGTTTTCCTTCGAAGCACTCACCTGTTGGCCTAACCCCCCTTGCTTTCTTGCCATTCCCTAGAAAACCTTATCCTGTGAGGGCTCAGGGCTGCTCCACCTTCCCGTCCTGCCCTGTCAGGGCTGGCAGACAGCCCAAGGTTGTAATAAAGAGACCCTAATGCGATTACATTGGAGTTGGCCCCTTGGTAGTCTTTTGGGGTTCATGAACACTTCCTGGCACAAGCTAAGACTGAACCCCCAGTGAACTAGACTGTTGGGGGGAGGGGGACAATGGGGGGAGGGTGGGGAGGGGAACACCGATAAGAAAGGGGAGGGGGGAGGGGGATGTTTGCCCGGAAACCGGGAAAGGGAATAACACTCGAAATGTATATAAGAAATACTCAAGTTAATAATAATAAAAAAGAAAAAAGAAAAAAAAAAGAAAAAAAATGCGAAGGAGTTCTCTAACTGTCATCTGGTTCTATAGTCATCCGAAGAGTCTGGAACTTGGGGGAAGCAATGGCTCTCAGCTCCATAAGTAACCCCTGTACCTCAGTGTCAGCCGGCTAAACAGGACAACACCCACTTGTACATGACAGGAAGCAGCATCCCAGGAACCTGCAGGAACAAGTCCGGTCGGGATGAAAGATGAAAATCCCCATGCGAGACAGAGGACTTCTTGGAACATTTTTTTTAAAACTGCAAAGGGTCCCAGAAGTCTGGCATCATCTGTGGTAGGAGGAGAAGTCACCGGAGATCCAGCAGCTGAGCTTTCAAAGCTTGGAACTTACAACTTCGATGCTAGATCAGCTTCCAATTCATGCTCCAAAGAGAATTCACTTTCCAGACATGTGTCTGTGTGCGTCCGTACATGTGCGTGTGCGTGTGCTCATTCATGTGCGTGTGTGCCCGCGTGCATGCGTGGGCACACACGTGAGATTCTGTTTCTTTTAACAGTCCCATGTGATTATACCAAGCATGGACACCACAGCCATGCTTTCAGATGCTCTCCGATATCTCCACAATCAATGTTGCCTGATAACACATGTTACGTCTTCAGATGGTATCTTCTCAGTGAGTAAATTTAAGAATACCTTTTTTCCCCTCTTAAAGTTGACCCGTCCCTAAATGTATAGTCAAATTTCCAGGATAAGATGCGTCAAGAGTTTAACAACCGCTCTAATACAGGTGACATTTTAGGGAGCTAAGATGTGAAAAGTCTTCATTCTGACCCCAGGAAAGCTTGTCTGTCCCTAAGCCTGAGCCACAACCAGCCTAGCTGCGGGGCTGTGGGAGAACAGGGCAGGTACAAACAAGAACGGGCAAGCTGAGTCAAGCTGCGGAGTTACTCAGTCACCCTTTTCCCCCTCCAGGTGTGGAGGGGGTTAGGAGCATGCGCGGGGCTGGGGGCGGCTCTGGAGGCCCAGACCCATCCTCACTTGTACGCACTGCGAAGTCCACAGACTTCACATGCACCAGCTCCATTCCCTGGGAACCGTGGTGTTCTGTGTTCACTGAGTCAGTCACACTGAATGCTTCATCCTTTTGAGAAGGCATCTTGGCAGCCTTATTAATCGACCCTTATTTTGGTAATCACTGTTCTTTTGTCCGAGTGGGTATTTTAAAAACAGGAAAAGAACGTAAATTAGTATTATGCATTTTAAGGCATGCATTTGCACCCATCATAAACTTTAATTTATACTTTGGCCAAATAATTTTAACAGTTGCTATAAAATCAGTTATTTAATAATAGTTTTTAGGGCCACGCTGAATGCAGCAGGAGACAAGCTTAATAGCTTCATGTCCACAACAATTTCCAGGCATTATTCAGACATCCCACACGCCTTTGACAACTCTACAGACCAGTCAAATCCCTACTGATTGCATTATGTGCATCTCACTCGCGACCAGCCCACCACGTGCATGAGTGGGTTTTTATTGAATACATCTGTTTTCCCAACCACAATTTCTCTGGCTTTCTCAGATCCACATTATAAAAACTAGTTTTATTGTCAATAGAATGATTTCCATAATCACATTTGCACCCCTTCCTAGGACATCTGCGAACCAGCTCTGAAGCACCGAGAGGAAAATGTGTAAGTGGAATCCTTTTAACATTTACATGTGTGGTCGGAAACACCAGAGCAGACTCGAAGGGGAGGAAGCAAATTTCAGACATATACCAAGACAGTTAAGAAAATTTAAACGGGCAATTTGAGAGACAATGCAAAATAAAATTGCACAAAAGGGTAACTTGCTCTCACTTTGCGAGGACTTGCTTTTCAAAATTATGTTCATTTTCTGAAAAGTATGAATGCGCCTTTAATTGGGTTATGTAAACTTGGCTAATTTTGATTATCTGAGTTTTAAGAGACTTAGATTATTAAATTCGGTTAAGCTGAAGACTCAAATTATCTCATTTATTTTTGTGTCCTCTGTAATAAGCAGTTACGGTACTCGGGACACGGAAATAGAGGCCCAACCGTATGTGAATGGATAGATGTAAGGTGGTTCTCTGTGCAGCTGTGGGAACTCCAGGGTCTCGGCGTGCTAAATGACCACCCAATCACTCGGTCCTTCCAACCCTCAAGAAACCATTCAGCTGTCCTGACCTTGGATTCTTGGGTTAGCATGTGTTGCTGCTGAGAACTGGGTCTTTGTGGAGCTAGGAGGCCAACCAACTAAAGTAAAGGAGTTTCTGTTGGAATGTCTTACGGCAGAAAAGTCAACTCTCAAGGGAGGAATGGAAAAATCGTGGCTGTGGAACAAAGGTACTGCAGGTTCTGTTCTGATTGGTGGCTGTTGACATAGGGACTTCCTGTAGGCAGGACATCCTATGTGATTGGCTAAAAAAATTACATTGGTTTTCTCTGATTGGTCTTAAGTGAGAGAGGAAGCTGCTACTTATTAACCAAGTTCTGGGCCTTGAGGGCTGGATATACCGGAGTTTTGTGGGACTTCCTGGATAGGTTGCTGGGGCAGAATAGTCAGATTTTCTTCCAACCTGACTCACTACAGGCCTGCTTCATCGACAGGTGCCTTGAATTCTTCGGCTGGTGCGGTGGATTGTGGGTCTGAGTTCTATTTTGGAGATCATTCTGAGCCGTGTCCACTTGTATATTTGCTATCTGTAGTCCTAGAAAACACACAAGTTGTACTGTCTAATGAACAGGAGCAAAAAATAGAGGTGAGAAATTATCATTTGTTCCATGGGACAAAAATACAACTAGGCAAAAAAAAAAAAAAAAGAGTAATGGTAGTATAATTATAAGTAATGTAATTATATTGAAGTTACATGACTCTTACAAAGAATGCACCACTTGCAACTCAAACATGCACACACATTTCCGATGCCCAGAGGTAATTCCTTGCACTGCAGGTGGGTCATTGCTTCTAACATTAGGCTCCCATTAAATGGCACTCAATGCCCCAGCCACACCACGCCCCCAGCCACACCACGCCCCCAGCCACACCACGCCCCCAGCCACACCACGCCCCCAGCCACACCACGCCCCCAGCCACACCACGCCCCCAGCCACACCACGCCCCCAGCCACACCACGCCCCCAGCCACACCACGTGACAGAGATAACACATTACTGTCCTCCTGTCCTCTCAATTTAGTTCTGTCACACTTCGAACTGGCAGACATGACTGTCAATGTCATTGTGACATTCAAATGGACACATGCATCCTGTGGTCACCCTGCCTCTGTTCACAGGGTTTGGAATGACTAGTAGGATTGTCTTTTCGTGGCTTTAGATTTCTGACCCTTTAACTTTATTACCAGTCTGTTCCTAATTGATTCAGCAAATATTTGACTCTTCTAGTTGCTTTTAAGCTGGTCGTGTCCCTGAAGTTTCACTGTTGGCAATTTCCCTCATCAAGTCCCAGGCTTCTGTCCTGCTGTTATCCTGGGATGTGATCCTGTTAATTCTGTCTTTATTTATATCGAATCCCTTATATCCTAAAATCTGCTTTCTTGATTCTTTGTTTATTCCTTTGTCAGGGTGCAGAATATCTACAGCGTTTTCATTGGACGCAGTTAATTTTTCCTGAAACTTGGTATATCTGAATATGACTTTATCTTTTTTTTTAGCAGTTAAACTCTTATTTAAATTTTTTATTTAATTTTTTGTTTTTCTTTTCTATAAAAGGCAGATAATGATTGATCTGTAATTGTTGTGTTGTACACCGTCCGTTATGAGCAGACTAGGAAACTGGGGACTGAGAATACTTTCAAAGGCACGAGTGGGTGCTTCAGGATGCCCACACAGAGCAGTCTATCCTTCCTCCCTTCCCCTTAGCTACTGTCACATTTTATTACAGTAAAGGTAAGAGCACAGTTCTCTAGAGGACAGCCTTTTCTTTCAGGATTTTGAAGGCTGTGTTCCAGGCTGTGATTTCTGGACTCCTCGTGGTAGAGAGAAGTGTGAAGTCATGCTGTCTCACAATTGATTTTATGGGATCGTGGTTCGTTTTTCTCACTGGGACTTTCTAATAATTTATTCTGTGCTTCTGAAATGTCACAACGACATGCTATGATCTGGGGAACATTTCATATACTGTGTGGGCATTTGTGGAGTCATTTAGGTCTGGAGGCTCAGGTGGGGCCTTGGTCTGTGGGGTTTTGGGGTTCATTTCCTTAATAATTTCTTTACTGTTTTCTCCTTTCTTTCCTACTTGGATTTTTAATTTTCTCATCTTTTCATCTTTTTCTTTTTTTTCTGTTTGCCTTCTGGGTCAAATAGAATTTGTCAATTTCACGTTTTACCCTTTCAACTGAAGTGATAGTCTTTTTGATAGTGTAAGTTTTAATTTTTAAGGATGAATTTGTCTCAGAATATCCTTTATTTGGTGGCTTCCTGATTGTATTTTGAAGATTCTCTAGCACAATGCTCTTGGAATGTGTATGTTTTTAACTTTTTAAGTTTCCATACATTGCTATGGCTTCTACTCTCAATAGTTATTCTCAAATTCTAAAGGACACTGATTTTCCCACAAATATTAAAGTGAGAACTACTTAATCCTTAATAGTCGTACCTCAGTATAGTGTTAAACAGATGAAAGGGAGGACATGAGGGGCATTATGGGATGGATATATTCTGCATGTGGACAAGGCTTGTCACCTGTAGCAGCTCCTGGGGCCGGAAGGTGGGTTATGAAGTGTTCCCCAATATGAGAGTCAAGATCTTTGCTCCAGGGCTCCCCGGATCAATCAAGGAGAACCCCCGCTTATACAAAGGAGA
This sequence comes from Rattus norvegicus, assembly GCF_021556685.1. Classification (NCBI taxonomy): domain Eukaryota; kingdom Metazoa; phylum Chordata; class Mammalia; order Rodentia; family Muridae; genus Rattus; species Rattus norvegicus. The sequence goes on along the minus strand of NC_141542.1, from coordinate 122,433,331 downwards.
GAAGTCTGGTGTTCTAGGATCTGAATGTGTTTCAGCAACCATTTCAACTGTCAGTTCTGCCTGATATCAAGATAGTGAACATAGTTGTGCCTTGTTCCCTCACAAATGTGGACACCATCTTCCATACGTTCGCCAGGCACTGAGCATTAGCCTCCAGGCACAGTACACGTGAGGTTCCGGTTCACCTTGGTGATGTGGACGGCAGTGACTTTGGGATTGGGCCATTTGCTTCATTATAAACATTCTTCACCAACCCTGTTACCCAAAGCTTACCTTGGCCCCCTCTCCTGGGTTCCATCAACTTCTGAGGCGCAGATCCACATACTTCCTGGGTCTGACCCATGCTAACCAAGGACTCATTACCCTGGGCTCCGCTCTGTTCCTTCCCATTCCGCTCTGCCCCTGTGTTCCCTCTTTTGCTCTGCTGCCCTCTCAGTTGGTCTTCACAGATTATTTAGCTTTTCTACCTTACGTCTATTGTGATTATCGGGAACTCCGAGGAAGAGGCAGAGGGATACAGGAGTGAGTCCGGTCAGCGTCTCTAATCTGAAACCTTGATAAGTTATTTGTCTTTTCAGTTCTCAGCATGTCTGCCAATAAAGGAGGGATAAAATGGGGCCTCCTGGCTGGATGGTCAGGTTGTTCCTAGAGATTTTAGGGTCGAAGCCTGGACCCTGGAAGCTAAGCTCAGCTACTCGAGCTCAATTAAAAGGGAAAGTGTTTGTGAACACCAGCAGAAGAAAACCTTCTTGGTGCGGCCTCAATGAAAAGAGGAACAAAGAAAGGGGCCCCAGGCCATCTTTGAGACACGGACCTGATGCTGGTGTTTGAGTCGAGGACAAGAGGTTTACATAACTGAGCATCCCTGATCAAGGTGTAGGGTCACATCCTCACTCGCCCGCCATTGTCTTGGCTCTAGTCTCTCCTGCAAGATGGTGTGGTAAGTGACAGTTTCCTCCTGGGCTGTCAAGCAAAGCTTAAACCTTTCCCAGCCCTCAGTATAGAGACTGCCAGGCAAATTCCCACCCCTTAAGCTGCGTAGTCGTTTCAGGCAGTCTGCTGATCACTGGAGAAATGCCAGTCTCTCTTCACAATAGCTCTCCTCCTGCCAGGCCGACTCCAGTACTACTTAGAAGACTCAAGATTGTCTGTGTGATACTTTACCGCCCAAGTGGTTTGTCCCTTGCCCCAAATCCTGAAGTCAGAAATGCTCCAGAACCTGAGATTTCCTGTATACTGGCATGCTGGTGGAAAAACACTGGCTTAGTTTTCGGAACTGTGACGGCGCTCAGCTGCTGGAGTGTATGCAAACATTCCCGAATGGGAAAAACAGAAATCTTAAATATTTTTGGTTCCAAGCCCTTTAGATAAAGGGTACTTAGCACAGTGTTTAGTTTATAGCGTGTTTGTCCATTTCTTTTTAAAAAACTGAACCTGGCAGGGTCTTACACATATGTGAGGCAAGGAACCATCAAGCATACCTACCCACTTTTTAACTTCTCTTTTTAAAATCCATAAACATTTTGAGGTGTTCTCGTCAGATTAGCCGTGCTAACCTTGAACCCACTCCATTGCCCGCGGAGGCTTTCAGTTTGGACTTGTGTATTTCGGCCCCGCGCCTCAGCCTTTTAGGTAGCTGAGGTTATCGGATCGGCCTTTTGATTTGGAACACTTTCGATTATCAAATCCTTCCGTTGCTCTGCAATATTGATAAGCCGTTTAACCTAAGTAGTTCTGGGAGCTTTGCGATGGGTACTTTTGATGATCAACCAGTTCGATTGATAGATGGTTAAGGGATTAGAGAAACACAGTTTGGGTGAGTCTAGGTGGGTGTTTCCAGAGATGGTTACCTGAGCAGCAGAAGCGGGGGATGGGAGAGGCCCCCACACTGAATGTGGGCAGTGGGCAGCAACATCCCCATCCTGTGGGCTGGGGTCTGGCGTTGAATTAAAAGGGAGAAGGAGAAATCCCGCAGAATACTGGCATTTTCCTCATCTCTGCTCTCCATCTAGCAAGAAGAGGTCAAATAGCTTCCTTGTCACCACGGGCTGAGCACCCAGAAATCTGACCCCAGATAAACAGTTTCTTCCTGAGGTCTCCACTTACCAGGTGTTTGGCCACAGAAATAAGAGAAGTCACTAATACAGAGCGCCTTTATCCCAAGGTCAGGAGGTCACCTTAGAGCCATTGGAACACCCAGAGACCAGGTAGACTACCAGCGCTAGACTCAGTTCCAGTTGCTAACTAGATGTTTGGGTCACTTGACAAAAATGACAAGGTTCAAGTGTATGGTGGTTTGAATGTCCTCCGTAGGCTTCTGTGTTTGAAAACTCGATCCATAGTTGGTGCAATTTGAGAGGTTACGCAATCTTTAGGAGGTGGAGCCTCGCCGGAGGAAGTACGTCACCGGGGGTTGGCTTTGCAGTTTGATAGCTTTGCCAACCATTTCCTGTTCACTTCCGGTTTGCTGTACACAACCAGGCATCCACCTTCTGCTGACAAGCATTCCCAGCCTATCGAGGCGCCTTCCCTGGCATGATGGACTCGCCCTCTGGAATGGTCAACCCAAAAAACTTGTTTCTTCCCTAATTGCTTTTGGTCATGGTGTTTTACCATACCAACAGAAAAGCAATTAATACTGGCTCATACAAGACAGGACTCAGGCAGTTCATATTCTTTTAATCCAGGTAGAGAGCTGAGGAGCGTGGTGGTTCATAGCTACAATCCCCAGTGCGTGGAAGGCCGAGGCAGGAGAATTTTGAGTTCACTAATCCTGGGCCAATAAATAAATAAATAAATAAATAAATAAATAAATAAATAAATAAATTCAAACTAGTCCGAGTTACACAACAAGGCGCTGTCTCAAAAAGAAATTGAAAAAAATAATCGGTGCTGACCTACAAGTAAGGAGAGAAAAACTGAATCCTGTAAATGGAATCACGATTTCAAGCCATGAGATTAGATTGCCTGTGAGGAAGGATATAGCCAATTCGGGTCATGATGGCAGCACAAAGTGTTCTTTCTTAAAGTTAAATTCTGATTTTGGTCTTGGCTGTCCTCTGGGGTCTGGGATGGCTCTGCTTACAACCCCAAGGAGCCTCTACAGCAGACAGAGCAGCTGTGGGAGCTTCCTCTCTGCCTGAGCTAAAAGGCTCACTCTAACAGCGTGGGTAGTCTAGGGTCACGGGGAGTAGTTTTTCCTCTGATTCTCCTGTTTTAATCTTGGTCCCTTATTTCATCCATTAGCATGAAAGTTAAGTACCATGGAGTGTTGTGGAAGTGGACTCAGAAAAGGGGCAGCCTCTTGCCTTGCAGATGTACCCTCTACCTATTATGTTTTTGAGACACTGTGTGCCCCAGGATGACCTTGAACTCCAGACCCACCTGCCTCAGTCTCCCAAGTGTCAGGATTTGTGGCATGGGTCACCGCTCTGGAATTAAGTCATTATCTTTGAGAGGAAATAATGTCCCACGGGCATATTCTGGGAAGACCTGGCTCCCCCATCCCATCCGAATGGGAGTACCCACACTCCATGCCACTGTATCTTCTAAAATCACCTCTTGTACAGTACACCTGGTGTATAATTCCACCTTAGCCAGCCCTGTATTGTGCTGACTGTAGTATGGTCGCCATCATAGGTGTAAACACTGAGGTCATCGATAAAACAAGGTTGGCACAGTGCGGGGCCAGAGAGTGGCAACCTGGACAATCTGGTGAAGAATTCATGGTATGAGAAAAGAGGTCACGTGGTTAAGCAAAGGACCCTGGGACTGAGAGTATTCACCCTCATTCCCTCACTCTGCCAGGTACTGCTGAGTGAGAGACAACTGGGACATTGTTGTATTGCCTTATCTTGATCCCACAGCTCCTTTGTCTTTTAAAGTCCCTGCTACCTCATCTTCGAAAGGGCACCATAAACTTTGGTTTTAGTACTGTAGCATAGCGCTGTACCCATAGGAAGAATTTAGCGAACGGTCTCTTAAAAATGTTTGGGGCTGGAGGAGCAGATTCGTTGATAAAGCTCTGGCCTTGAAAATGTGAAGACTTGAGTTCGAGCCCAGCACTCATACAGAACTGCAGGGCGTGACTGCATGGGCATGAAATCCCTAAACTGTGGAGGCAGAGACAGGAGGAGGACTTCAGGGGATCAATAGCCATCCCAAATAGCCTACTATATGAGTTCCTGGCCAACACCTGACACAGAAGAGGTAGGCAGCATTCCTGGGGAGGAAACCAGAGGCTGTCTCCAGCTTCCCTGCACAGCTGTTACAGGCGCCCCCCCTCTCCATCAAACCAGAACACATGCATATGCATAGGAACAAACTTATACTGGGATGGGTTTGGGTGTCTCCTCTTAATGGAGTGGTCTGTCTTTAGACGGCAACACTGGGACACTTTCAAATATTCAAGATGAAGAGAAAGTACCAATGATCCTTCCTTTGATGTTCCCCCTGAACCACTTTCCCTATCTGCTGAAAAGCCAGCCTCATTACAGATCACAGGACCCAGGACACATTATTGCAATAATTTAATCTGAAACAGGAATGACATTGTTAGCATGGCGTTCTTTAATAGTATTAGTCAAGCTGAGCTTTAAGGAACACACCTATCGACTTCAAAGGGTTTGTTCTAAAAGAAAGGGAAATAAAAAGGAAGTAAGATTCCAGGGGAACTCGGAAGAAGACCGGTTTCCAGCCCGAGTCCCCGGATAATCTGACTAACCTCCAAACTGTGTGCTGAGAAAAACAATTGTGTCATGCGAAAGCACGGGCGCTAATCTAAAACACGCTAGTTCAAAGCCTCCGGGCAAAGAGAGGGACACAAAGGCAGGTACTCTCTCCTCTAATGAACCCCCACGTGGAGCGAGGCTGCTGCTGGGTGAGCTGCTGCGTGAGCCTTTGAACTGACTGGGGTTCAAACAGCGAAATGTCATTCCACACTCCACGAGCCGAGACAGTGGATCTCTGAAAACTTCCCAGCTCCAAAAAGTTTGCAGAAAGTGTTCTCTTCTGGGACCTCTGGGACTGGGAACAAAGGAAGTGGGGTCTGGGAATGGAGTTTTTTTTTTTTTTTCCCCAGACAGGATGAACCATTCCGGAAACCCATGGCTGACTGCGGGCAGGAGGTTGCCGCTTCTGTGCTATGGCTACCGCTACTGTTCGGTCACCACAGCAAGGTCTCGATTCTTGTCCTACCTGCACCCGAAGGCACAGGATGGCATAGGTAGCTGTTTTCCATAGTTCAGGATGCAGCGGCAAAGGCCTGACTCCACGGGGTCTCCTAGTCTGCACTTAGACACGAAGTCACCAGGAGCCCTTGGGCACCTTCTTCTGTACAGAGATTACTGGGAGGAAATGGAATGTCAGATGGGTCTGGTGACTGTCTGGATGCTTACCGTCATCCCCAGGAACACAGGTTTGAACATGGATGTAAAATCTCGTTTTCTAAAATATGGAGCTTGTGTTGTAGAGTCCACCTGTTACTGATCTTATAATCATCGGGGCATTTTTAGAACCTATCGATGTACCCGACCATTTCACTCAGGGTTGTCAGAAGATGAAAACTGACACCAGAAGAAAAAAAAATAAGTTAGATAAAATGAAAATAAAAATTCCTGGACTGGAGAGATGGCTCAGCGGTTAAGAGCACTGACTGCTCTTCCAGAGGTCCTGACTTCAATTCCCAGCAACCACATGGTGGCTCACAACTATCTGTAATGGGATCTGATGCCCTCTTCTGGTGGGTCTGAAGACAGCCACAGTGTTCTTATATAATAAATAAATAAATCTTTAAAAACAAATTTCCTATTTTCAAATGGTAATTCCCAGCCCCATCTGGGAAAAAGTTAAACAGGAGATCTAATCTTTGGTCGGTCTTTATTGCTATAACAACATACCTGAGATGGGATACTTTATAACGAAGAGAGGTTATTCATCTCACAGTTCTGGAGGCCTATGGGCAAGATACTGCCGCTGGCTCGGGCTCACGGTCTGACCCCATCGTTTGAGAAGTTTGAGCAAAAGAACAGCCACATCCTAAGAGGGGAAGAGAAGCCAGGAAAGATTTTGGTTTAATGCCTTCATGTCAGGCTCCTTAAGATCACTAGGGACGAGGAACCTGGAGTTTACATGGGCGCTTTGTATCTCACTTAATTATCAGTTCTGACATCAGTACATCTATATTCGTTTTCCAGAAAGGGGTACTTAAGCAGAGAGTGCCTTACCCAGCCTTATCAAAGTCTAACAGTGTGGAGGTCAACAAAGAGTATGCAATTTGCCATCCCAGTGCCAGGAGATCTCGACGGGAGGCTTATTTGTACTCTGAGGGTACCTTATGGGCAAAGCATAGAGAGAAAAACCCTTGGTGTGTCTGGAGAACCTACCTGGCTATTTGAACATTTGGAAACAGTGGCTTTGAACTCCACCCACAAGGCTCCAACCTTGGCAGGATGTAGCCACCCACGAAAAAGGTGTTCTTGGGTTCAGGAGCGAGCAGGCCTTCCACGGAGAAAGCTGAGATGACCTGGTTTCTTCTCACACCATGAAGAGCCAACAACACTCCATCCTGTTCTCTTTGGTTCCACATGTTCACTGTGGATTGAATATGGGTTCTTCCCTCTGTCTGACAATGCTTGCTTTGAAGAGTTTAATCTCTATTAAGAGAGTAAAAGAGGGTAGAAACTTACTGCCCTGTTTGTAGAAGGGAATGTTGCCAAGTAACTAGGTTGGAGAAGGGCCGTTGGGTGATCCCTATGGTTGGACGCTGCTGACCGGGTTTGCAGAATTAGAGATGACCCCAGGGTGTTGTTAGGTAAAGTGTCCACAGACCCACATCCCTTAGAAGAAGGGACAACGGGAGGACACACATGGGCATGTGTCTCCTTTTCCGTGTCTTGCCAGCAAGCAGGTAATTCCCAGATATGCCTTTGTTCCTCAGAAACAAGAGCTACCATGAACTCCCTTTCAACCGCCTGATTTGTGGTGGCGGCTGCAGAAAATGGAGCAAGACCACATTCCTAAGGAGACCAGCTGTGGACTGCAGTACGGGTTGGGTGAGGCAGTCAGCCTGAAGATAGAGGCTGGGGGTGAAGCCTGGAGGTATAGCATTTGCCAAGCATAGGTGAGGCCCTGGCTTTGAACCCCAGCAATGCATCTAGTAAACCAGCAGCCGAAAGCTGAGTGAAGTGGAAGGCATCGCATATGCTAAGTGCGTATGAGTCTGAGGACATGGTCAGTTCCCCTCTGCCACCCCTGGGCTCACGCAGTCCCCAAGGTGAAGAAGAGCCATAATCTAGGAGTTAGGATTTAAGATACGGTGCTTTAACCCCTCAGAGACCAACATCATAATGAAACATGTTTGCTCACAGCCTCGGAACCCACACAGGGCTTTCCCGTAGAACGCCACTGTGCAAGCCTGGCAGGATATTTGTTCGTTTCTTTCTTTCGTTTTTTTTTTTTTTCTTTTTACCTGACATAGTGAGGTTCAAATTCAGAGCTACCTCCTCCCACCTTCCTTTACTTACTTTGATCAAGAGAACCTTACATAATACAGTACACACGCACGTGAATGTCTCTCTCTCTCTCTCTCTCTCTCTCTGTGTGTGTATATATATATATATATATGTATATATATATATATATATATATATATATATATAGAGAGAGAGAGAGAGAGAGAGAGAGAGAGTGTCTCTTCAGTCTAACCATTCTGTCACTCCTGTCTCTCTGGGGACAAAGGTGACATTTGCAGAGTGGTTGGCCAGAGTGCTGTCAGAGAGGGTTCTGAGAGAATAAAAACAAAAGTCCAGTCAGTGTGGGTAGCCAGATAGCCTCGTCAGACATGCCAAGGGTTTCTATCTCTGTATTTTATATATCTCATATATACAAGTATTTTATAAACAGTTTCATAATCCAAACGGGCATTTTAAAAAGTTATTATTTCAGGAAGGCTGAGAGAAGAAAAGATTCATAAAAACAACGTAAATTTCTTTTCCTTTGGATCACTCGTAAGTGGCCGCCAGAGATACAGAGCCACCCCTCCAGGATAATTGCGTGTCCTAGGAGCGTTCTGCCTGTGGTTAACCTCCAGAGTCAGTGTACCTAGTACTCAGGGTATGTGGCTGCGGGCTGTGGTCAGATCAGTTTCCGTTCACATTTTGACTTTTACAGATGTGAAACAGAATTAGAAACAGAATCATGGCGGTCCGTAGTAGTGTCCCTGCGCACTAATGTGCCAAGAGAGATGGTCTCCTTTCCTGCCTGGGTCTTGGAGGGCCCAAGCATGTGCAGAGCACACTCAGAGGCTTGAGGTCAGTCCCTACCAATGCCCCTGTGGAGAGAGGGGGAGGGGAAGAGAGAAGAAAATAAACAACCCACAGGCCTATGTCACCCTTCAGTTCTCTCTCAGGCTGTGCTAGGAGGTCACCTTTGCCAGTCTTATCAGCCTCTGGTAACCCAGACACTGACTGGGTCTTCGTTTTTATTCTCCCAGAACCCACTCAAAGGTACAAATGTCACCTTTGTCCCCAGAGAGGCAGGAGTGACAGAGGGTGGTTAGACTGAACAGAGAATGCTCTACAGCTGGAAATACAAGTCAAAGACAAGTTCCCTGTGGAGATTCCTGCAGGGACACTGTCCCTGGGAAGGCCCACTTGCTCTCCTTTATATAGACCAAAGGTGGCTTTGTGTAGTCACCTGCGAGGGGCAGTAAGTAAACAGTGCTCCCTAGGAATCAGAGGGTGCAGCAGCCAAACCCCTAATCACTCTTCCGAAGCGTGGAGAGCTGGGAAATAATGCAGTTAACTCAGAACTGTCACCTGTAAGAACAGAGGGACAGCTGAAACTCACAAAGCCCCCAGCAGGTTTTATGTCCTGAGGGAAGAAACGCTTTCAGTGGAGAACTAGGCTAGACTGTGGTGGTGGCAGTTAATGCTTTCAGTGGAGAACTAGGCTAGACTGTGATGGTGGCAGTTAATGCTTTCAGTGGAGAACTAGGCTAGACTGTGGTGGTGGCAGTTTGATACCCAAATCCAGGGGACTGAGTTGGCATCCTGTTCTCCTTGTTGGGAGTCACCTCCCCAAAGTCAAAGTCACCTGTACTCAAGCCCTAGCCCAGGGTCTGTTTCAGAAGGAGCCGCCAACCTGAAACAGCCTTCAGCAGCTAGCAGGTACCTTCTCTGTGGCTTGCGGTAATTGTATTGTTGAAGGAGGGAGGAGGGCAGCATTTGAAATGTAAAAAAAAAATTAATTATTAATTAAAGAAAGAATTGGCACATAATTAATTAACTAAGATTTGACCCATGTGATGAATGAATTTTACTGGATACCAATCTCTTCATCCAACTTAAAGATGTTACAGGGAAATCAATGAGACCACAGTTGGTTTTTACCTTTTTATAACATTGGGGTGGGGGTGGGAGTGGGGGTGGAGGTGTCTGTCACCATCCGCTTTTAAAAAGCAAATCTGAATTATCTTATACAATGTAATTTTCTCAAAAAAAAAATAAAAGGTCAGGTTGCAGATTAGAACTAAGTCACTTGTTGATTTTTCTTGAATTAAGCATGAGACTTCAAAAATTCCCTTCCAAGCTTACTAGAATTCTGATTAATGCTAGTGGCCTCATAGGATGATGGTAAGTAAATGGTTAACACGGAGACTTGAAGGCCTCATGGGATCCTCCTGGGAATGCCTGAAGAACACGCTGGTTATGTGTTTGGTGTGGCAGACACAGAAGTACCGGGCCACATATGTCTTGAGAAATGATCACAAAAGCCATCTTTGGCTGGTTCTGGGGCCACCGGAAAGCCTTCAACCACCGGAGTGAGAGAGTCCTTTATTTCTTTGGTCTTGAAAGCACCAAAAAAGCAGCCAAGGACTGTGCAAAGGTCCTACAGGAGAGGCAATGTGAGATCTCCAGGCTCCGCGCTGTGGAGCTCTAACCTACTTACATACATCAGAACACAAATTGGGATCTTAGTTTAACCAGCGTGGCCCGCAGTTCGCTTGGTAAATAGCCTACAGGTGCCCTAATGGCGGGACTCAGCAAGATGATGAACAGCTTTTTTAAAAAATTAAAATTAAAAATTTGAATTTTTACTTTCAATTTAATCATTGATAGCGTTTTTGTTCACTTAATAAAATAGTCATCTCGGACCCCAAATGGCGAATTAAAATGTTTCAAGACACCGATTCACTCTCCATTTGCACCAGCTGCAGAAATCGCCGGTTCTGCTCAATCCCTGGTTCCATGCGACTGCTGCCTTCCGAGCTCCGGGCTCCACTGGTGGCGACACCACACAGTGGAGCAGCAGAAGCGCGTCCTGCTCTCCGGGCTCTGGGCTCGGGCACAGAGGCATGCATGCCCCTTGCAAGCTGCAGAACGAGCGGCCCTGGGCGCTGAAGGCTCTGGCTGCTTCCTGGCTCACGAGCCAGCTGCTGCCGCCACCACCGCCACCGCCGGAGACACTGCCGCCCCGTGCCTGGCGCGCTCCAACTCCTCACCGCCCGTGACCCGGGACAAACTTCTGGCTGGGGCGCGGTCCCTGTCCCCGAAGCCAGCGTGGGAAACCCGAGGCGCTGCCGGGGCGAGCTAGGGTCGAGGGTGGCGCCCCGGACCGTTGCTCCTGCCCGCCCAGTCCCGCCCGCATCTTGGCGGTGGCCGCCCCACGGAGCCCGCAGGCGCCGCGCAGGCCGAGCTGGCCCCGGGCCGGGGACACGGGCGCTCGCGCCCTCTAGCGGGCCGCGGCGGCTCCGGCCCGGCCGTGACGTGGGCTCCTTCCAGCCGGCCTGCGGGGCATCGCCAGTCAGTCGCGGAGCAGGAGCCCCGCGCGCAGCCGGCGCGGGCTCGGCCTTCGGCGCGCCGCTGCCCGAGGTGGCTGGGGCTGCGGGAGAGGCGGCGGGCTGCAAGCGCGCGATCACAGCCACGGACCCGGCGCCACGGGCGGCTCGGTCCGGATCAGGGGCAGCGCTTAGGCGGGCTGAGCACCGGATCCCAGCGAGGATTTGGACTCCCCGGGCGCGCCCTCCGCTCCCTCTCCCGGCGGCGCCAGACTCTAAGCGGGGGCCAGAGGGAGGGCAAGAGGATCCAGGACGCCGTCCCCACGTCCCGGAGCCGCGGGACTTCGGACTTGTGCAACTGTTGCCACTTTGGGGTCTGGTGTTTCGCTGCTGTCGTATCTACCCTGGAAGCCTGCAGCTTAGGCTCGCGTCCCCCTTGGCTTCCCGAGGCTACCGGCCGCCGCCGCCCCGAGGCGGCCCGGCGCGCACTCGGCACCATGAGGACACTTGGGACTTGCCTGGTGACTTTAGCTGGACTTTTGCTAACTGCGGCCGGGGAGACATTTTCAGGTAAGCGGGACGCCACTATCGTTCCCGGGGCGCCTGAAACGTAGGCGACCCCCGGGTCAGAGAGTCCGAGGCGAGCTTCGGGGCGGGCAGGGTTAGGCAGGACCCGACCCGGCATCGCGTAGCGGGTGAGCGGGGCTGGCGGATGGCCGGAGGGAAAGAGCCGCCGAGCCCCGGCGCCCGCACAGCGCACGCAGGAGCCCGCAGGACAAGCACGGGCACAGGCATAGGCACCTCCATCTCGGCCCCATGTCTCCATAGGGCCTGGACTTGTACATGGGGCTCTGTGTTCCTGGGCGGCCTGGGCAGAAAAGGCAGAAAACTTTGCCTGAAGTTCCCCGCTCTAGCCGCCGGGAGTAGGCGCTGCGCGGGCCTCTCGACCCCGGTGGCGGCCGGGGTGGGCTGCCAGTGCTCAGTTGTGCCCGCAGCGACCTCCAAACCTAGTGGTGTAGCCCGCGACCTCCCCAAACTTGACCTCCTTGCCTCCCCCTGCCCGGCGCGGTGGGCGACCTCAGCGGGTCCCCACGGGTGCAGGGCTTCCCTGTGCCAGCGGTCTCTTTCTGCACCGCGGGAGGTCTCCAAGACCCTAGAGGAATCTGCCTCTCCCCAAGCCCTGGCCACTGTGGCTGGGAGCCCAGAACCCACCCTCGGCCTCCCTAATGGTGTGCAGCGGGGGTTGTGATAACTTGCTAACCCAGCCGGGCTGCGCTGGGATCCCAGCTGAAAGGAGTGGAGCGGACTGGCTGTGTGCACCAAGCCAACCCGAGGCTATGCTCAGTCAGGCTTCGCGAGCCTTGAGGAGCTCTTGGTGGAGACAGAGGGATGTGGACTTGAGTCAGGGTCAGGCGCAAGACCTAAGGTGGCACAGAGTGCCAGGGCTTCTAGGATCTTCTGTCCCAGGAGGACGCACGTGGATGCTTGGCAAACGCTGACAACATGCGCACACTTCCTCGTGTTTGTTAATTTCATGAATGTCCACACGCGATGGTGGCAGTGGAGTTTTACCTTTCTCTTTTAATAAAAAGGCCGCGTTTAACCTTGAACAAGAATTGCAAAGTGGGGTTTTATGTGTTTTCGGGAAGGCTGAATAAATTGGGTTTTTAAAAAAAATTGGTGAAGGGAACTTTCATTAAAGTAAGGAGTGCCGTTTGCAAATATTAAAGGCACATAGACCTCTGGCCAGAGAAAGCATCAGGTTTGACTTTCTGGGCATCGTGGGATGCTGGTCCTTTGAATTCATAGGCACAGAAGGTTCTATCAGGCTTGGTGCTGAGCAGCAAGACCCTTGAGCATAGCTGGTGGCAGAGAAGGAGGAGAGCGGGTACTCAGCTGTACAGTGCCTTGAAAGAAACCCAAACGGCCGCCAACTTCCATAGAGAACCGCGCTTCCTCTAGTTTAGTATCTCCCTGACAGTGTGGAAATCGCGCTGCTGAAGAGGCTTTGAGGCAGGCACAGCTGTGTGATATAAAGTGGATACAGATTTTGGCTGTGTTCTTATTAGTGAGTAATAAAGGAACGTGTTCAGTTTGGGAGCCTCGTAACTCGGGATGAAAAGCTAAGTTTGAAGAAGGCCTTGGTGATGTTTTCTCATTATTAACATGCCTAAGTCTCTTAGATAGGATTTGTTTAAATTTAAGCTGTGTCGAGTATCATTGTGACGAAGTTTTAAATTGTGTCTAAGGAGGTGGCTGAAAGTATTTATATGGTTCAGCGGTATTCTTCTTAAAGATCCTTAAAGGATCATTTTGCTATGGATGGAAACACCTTTTCTTTTCTATCTGGAAAGCGAGAATTATCTTTCTATGTTAGTGGGGGGGGGGGAGAAAATGAAAGGCCGTGTACAAACGACTGTTTAGAAATGTTGAGAAATTTAAAACTTGAAGTTGGCAAGCCTCCCATTTGGGAAAATCGGGCTTGTTGCCGGACCTCCAGCGGCCCCCTCCCCCACGCTGGCTTTTGCTGCCTGGGACACTGGGGATTGTAGGGTTTATTTTGTGCATGCTGAGAAGATTGATGTCGATGGTGTGGCACTAGCATCCCCTTTCCACACCGTTCTGCAGTAGCCCGCTGCTTTTCATGGGCTTAGCGTCCCACTGTAAGCTCTCTGAGGGCTCAGCACTCACCCCACCCCATCCCCTCAGCCTCCCATAGAACACTTTAGAGTCTTGGACCTGACACCTGGCACTCACTGTTTATTTAGTAAGTTACTAGTGCGAGGCATTGCCTTTGGCAAGCTTTGAAATTGTCTATGAACTGACTGGTGTGACAGGGAGAGGGAGAGAGAAAGGGAGAGAGGGAGAGAGAGGTGGGGGAGGGATCCCCGAGAGGCAGAGTTTGCTTGTAGGTCAATGGCAAAGGCCTTGACTTGGATGCTCAAAGCCCTGGGATCCACACCCAGCCCTCTTCTCTCCTACAATCTGAGCTGACATTTTCTTCTTGGTGTCCACCTCACAGATGAAACCATGAAGTTCATGGACTCATCTTGGCCACCCCTCCTCCATTGCTTTCCTGCCTCTTAGAATGGGTATGGAGTTAAGACTCGTTACAGGTCATTTATAGAGTGAGCTAGGCTCCCCCTACCCCCAGAATTTTTAAATAGTCTCACTATAAGGGAAAGGAATTAAGATTTGGGCCCATGTGGATTTTATAATGCGTGTTTCACTTAAACATATTTTCCATTGTTTAAGCTATCAAATTATTAGGTAAAATAGCAATGTTAACTGTCTCTAGGCTTAGGTTATTTTGAAAAAAAGAACCATCTTCTGTAAAAAGACATAGACTAAGGCAAAAGGACGGGGAAATAAACACGGCTTAAGCAACTCTTTTTCATGATGAGGAGCCAAGGAGTTGGCAAGCTATTCCTCTTTGACCCACTTTAAAAAGCCAACTTGTAGCAAGGTTGGGCAGCGAAGTGCTTAGTTCCCTACACAGGCTGATGTGTGAAGTTTGGAAAGCTGTGGCTTGCAGAGAAAGGACAGAGTTGGCTCTCTGTTTCCACTCTGGTACCGGGGATATCATTCAACCAGCACAACTTTGTGACCCTGCCGGCCCTCCACACAGATTTGGTTCTGAATCTCTCAAGGAGCTTAGGGGGAAATGTGGGAATCTGACTGAAGTGCGCGTTGAGTGTGAGGGCCCCTTGCTGCCTACAGTTCATTCGTTAACGAGGGTTAATTTTTCTCTGTTAAGTAAGGCATAACCACGGGGAAGCGAAGGGGGCACTTGAACTCTTTGGTCAGTGTCTGCAGTCCTCTGTGAGTATGGAATGATTTCAAAACTCAGCCTTGCAGAGGTCTGCAGAGGTCTGTTGAAGGAATGGCAGCAAGTCTGTTCAGCAGGCCAGTGTCAACTACCCTCATGACGTTCCACATTTTGTGTGTGTGTGTGTGTGTGTGTGTGTGTGTGTGTGTGTGTGTTACATTCACTGGATAATTGATAGGAAGAGATACCTCAAGTATCAATCAGTGAGCTGGAAAGGAATGTGCCAGGAAATTACTATAGCGTTGTATCCTTGGTGTTATGTGCTTGTGAGGAATTGTCTGAGCATAATAAATTGTTCTGATGCAGAAAATTACAGGTTTTAGTCTATGTTGTGTGGGGTTATTTTATGGGTTTTCTGATAGGAAGCTCCTGACACACGGTGAAATACGGATACTTGAATCCATACCTGGAATATTTCTAACAGATTTTCTTTTCCCTTGAGGAACCACTGGCTTTAATTATGTCTTCAGATTACGTGTGTGAATGAATCACAGCCTTTAGATTTGGGAGAAGTTGGTTTTGGAACATCAGCAAATCTGAGGCACTTGTCTACTAAAACCCATGGTGTACGCAAGTTTCTCCGCACACCGTAGTGCTTTCTTGGCGTTATTAGGGTGCCCATTCTAGTGAAGCAGCTGTGTTTTAGATCAGTGTTCGTTTTCTTTTAGAGATTGTGGATTAGATTTCATTACATTTCCTAAGATGCTATAATATTTAAGTATTTGAAGTATATCTTTCATTTCAGAAGGATGGGCAGGAATCTTTTTTTTTTTTTTTTGGTTCTTTTTTTTTCGGAGCTGGGGACCGAACCCAGGGCCTTGCGCTTCCTAGGCAAGCGCTCTACCACTGAGCTAAATCCCCAACCCCCGGAATCTTTAGTGAGTCAAATACGTTTGGATAATGAGTAAGTCTTCCCTATGTATGTTGATACCCAAGGAGGCCAGTAGAGGGTGCCACGTCTCTAAGGAGCTGAAGTTACAGAGGGTTCTAAACCAAGCCATGTAGGTGCTGGGAACCAAATTCAGTACCTCTCTGTTCATCGAGGGCTCATAACCTCTGAGCCATCTTTCTGGCCCCATGAGTTGAATACATTTTAAGAACTTTTTTTTTCTAAATGTAAAATATTCTTAGGTAAAAATTACCATGTCTTTTTCTTTCATTCCAAGATCCCCCCCCCCTTTTTTTATTTTTGAAAACCAACTCTTCCACGAATTTTCTCCATTTCGTGTCTTTCTGTCTCCCTATCTCTATGAATACAATGCAGCCCTGCTAATGGGCTTATCTCATAAGCCAGAGAAGGTTTAATTATGGCGGCCTTTCCAATTCACTAATGAAACATTTTAAAAAGATACAAAATGCTCTGAGCCTGCTATTGTAAGGGGACACAGCTTCTCTGGTTCTTAAAATACTGTAGCGGTTTTAGGTTTAGTCATTGGAAAGTCAGAATTCACCCTGTAACTCAGAGAGAGGTGGGTGGGGAATAAGTAGGGCTGTCAGCACTGGGTGGAGAGAAGGAAGGGTGTAGTCAAGGAGCTTCCTGTCCCACAAGGCACCGCATTTCCCTTCGGTGGGGCAGTTGGCGAGTCCAGGGTGTAATTAAGGGTCTGGAAGTTTGAGGGAGAGTGAAAAATAAAGGCAGAAAACAGGAGGGAAGATGGACTGGCCCTGGGGAAGGCCTTTAGCTTTGCTACTGTTACTTATGACAAGTGGGTTCCTAAGACAGTAGAGACATGGCGTGGCATCCATGCATGAAACCCTGCAGCCTTCTGGTTTTCCATGGCTCTGAGTTGGGAAGGACTACCTGGACCCATCATTTCCAGAATTGCTTCTCCTCAGTCCAGTGATGTGATTCGGAGGGCCTTTGGCAGAGAGCAGTCTTGTGGCCATAGTTGTTTCGGAAGACAAGTTGTTTCAGAAGAGAGCGTCATCCTAAAGTGTGGTCCATGGGCCAGCAGCAGCAGCAGCAGCAGCAGCAGCAGCAGCAGCAGCAGCAGCATTCAGGAGGGTGGGAAAGCTGCAAGTTCTCATCTCTTCAGCCAGAGCTGGGGTCAGGCCCTAGCATTCTGTTAGAATAAATACTCCAGGGGATTCTTATAGGCCTGGGGAATCTAAGAAACAACATAGAAAAAGACCCGAAATGATCAGACCACCCTAACCGGAGCTGAGAGGGAACTGGGGTGGAAAACATGAAGAGTACGGACTCATTCCTTAAATGCCATGTTTGCCTCATCAGCATTCAGATGGGGGGTACCATGGCGACTGTGAAGTGGGACCACAGGGGAGGGACCACCACTTCAGATAGCAGCCTTACTTAGAGAAGATACTAGACCTGGCCAGCTGAAGAGGTTAACGACAGAAAAGGGCTGGAGAGATGGCTCAAATGATTGCTACGTGTGTACTTAATGTAAAGTTTGAATTAAATTGTTGAGTTCAACTGTAGTGCCCAGTCATCAGCAGCCTCTCCTGGTTGGAAGTGCGTAGAAGATGCTATCGTTTCTAAGAAGGAGCCACCCCTTGGTGCTTATTAAAACAGTGCCCTCAACTCACGTATTCATTGAGTGCGCACTTGCTGTTTCCACAGCCCCATCGTAGGGTTGGATAAGGAACAGCAATTGTCAGGATTTTCAAATCCACTAAAAATTAAAGAGGCAGAGATGTCTCTGGGGGTGACCTGGGTACTCACGGTGTGACAGTCAGAACTTTAGTACAGAGCTGTGAATTTGGGATTTTGGAATTATACTTATTTTCCAAATAGAAACTAAAAGGTTTCTGTCTTCTGTTTGAAGTGTACCCACATGTATCCAAAACCAGAGCCTAGCTTTCTGGTCGGCCACCGGAGACAATCATTGCATCTCTGGAATTTAGCGCTCCGGGTAAAGGAAAGGGGTCGTGAAGCCACCGTAGATTGACTTGAACACATTCTAGTGGGTGTGTTTCTCAGAAACAGAGTGCTTGTCAGGACCCAGCCAGTTCCCCCTGCCTCTTCTCTTGCCCTGATCCACCACTAATCACTAGTCCTAGCTGTGTCCCCAAACCCACCTGCCTGAGCCAGGAGGAACATCCTGGGCTCATTAATTTACCGCCAGAGAAGGAGACGGCGGTTAGTGGATCCCCACCTGCTTCATATGTTATCAGCCAACTCGTTATTACAGAATTAAATTCTTCTGTGTAAGCTGCTGGTTCTTCAGCGTGGCTTCTCCTGTACTTTTGTGTGACTCCCTAGTGACCCACGGATGACTTGAAGCTGGTCTGGGGCCATCATTCCAATTTCCCCCTTGCCTCTGTGATTGTATGATATGCTGATTTAGTCTCTGCAGAGAGCTGGAATTGCGCGGCAGCCGTCATTTGCAAATCAAATCAGAGTTCCCGATAACCCTTGGGAGCACAGCAGGTTGTACGCTGTGCAGTCTGGGTATGTATGTGACATACAGTTGACTGGACAGCCCATGGGCAGAAGCTTGTATATGGCATTGTGGGTTTAGGTATGAAGGTCCAGAAGTCACTAAAACTTGCTTGGCAATCTGATCTAGCCATTGTCCTGCTTAACACTCACAGTGGTCATTAGCCATGAGTCATTTCTGACTTTTTACAGGAAGCACAAGCAAGGAGAGGTAGAGGGACAGGGGACACTGCAGCTTCCTGTAGACGTGGGGATCAGAGGGGACGTGGCCTCACAGCCAGGCTGAGTGGTGATTTCAGGACGTCAGGAGCAAATAAATGAGGGCAGAGGAACCAGAGACCTGCTCAAAACGAAGGCCCCAAAATCTTCCTCCAATGAACAGGCCACTCACTGCCTAATAATGATTATGTCACCATGCCATAGCCTGAATAAAAGCAAAACATTCATCTTTTCTGAGCTTCAAGGCAGAGGAAGCTCTGTCTATTTGTTTTCTGACAGGTGAACATTTTTAATCACTTGTTCAATGCAAAACGCGAATTTATTGCAAATAATAAAAAGGACATTTCAGCCTGGCTTCCCGTGGCCATCAGAGGCCTGACACATTTCCAGGCTTCCCCTCTTGGAATCTCAGTGGCATCACAGGTGGGCTTTCACAGGGACTAGAGAAAAATGGACGGCTCTCAGTGCAGAGGAGTCCTCCTCATCTCTCTTGTAATAATTACATGCCTGAAATGTGCCCGCTGTACACCACACAGTTATAAAAGTGGTTTAAAGCATCCCTTTAAAATAAATACTGCCAACGCAAAGGGCTACGTTTTAACTCAACTGTGTTTAACACGAAGTAGTTGCTCAGTAAATGTTTGCTGTAGTCCCCTGAGAAGAGAATGAATGCTAAACCATTTCAGCTTGCAGCTCTGCCCGCCCCCCCACCCTTCCCGGTCCTGTCAGGTTTGACATTTTTAAGCCTTTGGAATATAACCTTAATAAAAGAACCAGGTGTAGGGTTAGGGCTTGGTGCTGCTATCAGTTAATGAGTGTAGAAAGATTCTGTTCACTAAAGGAAAACTAAAAAGTGCAACCTTTTTTTTTTTTTTGTTAGCTAAATATACAAAAGTAAGCCTGTATTCTTATTGTGCATAATAGGAATTTATGACTCAGGTGTTACTTTAAAGTAGAAATTTGATATAATACTCATCAAAAGGTGACGTCATCATGCAGTAGATTTACCATGCTACTCTTTACTTATGTGGTGGTGTCTATGAAAACAGCCACAGCAATGGACTGGCCGGGGGTGATTTGGTCAGAAAAGTGCTCACCTCACAAACACAAGGGCCTACATTTGACCCCCAGAACCCATGGGAAATGCCAGGCTTAGTAATGCCCAGTACTGGGGAGACAGAAACAGGAGGAATCCTGGGGCTTGCTGGATATCTGGTCTAGCCCAATGGGTGAGCACCACCTAAGGCCTACACACACACACACACACACACACACACACACACACACACACACACACACACGGTGGGGAATAACAGGTGCACTTGCACCTGTAAACACACATGCACACGTTTGTAAACAAAAAAACCAGGGCATCACCTGGCAAAGGCACCAAGGTAGGGAATATGCACACTGCCTTTTGTCTTTTCTTTCAGTTGTGGGAGTTTCCTAAGTCGAGTTCCTTTGCTGTCTCAAGAAACAATCTCCAAGAACAACTTGGAGAGGAAAAGAATCGTTCAGCTTAAGGTCACACTCAGTCAACTAGGGGAAGACAGGGCCGGAACCCAAGATAGGAACTGAGTCAGGGGCACTGGGGAACAATGCTGACTGGCTTGCTAGGCCAGTGTCTTTATTTGGTCCAGTTCCCACCACCCCCAGTGGGCTATATCGCTCACATTCGCAATCAGAAAACACCTCATAAACATGGATACAGGCCAGTTCTTGTACAGGACCCACTAGACTTGAGGCCCCCTGGTAATCAGATGAGCCTTCACAAGGATGAACTTAATCCTACCCCTGCAGAGCTCTGAGTGAATCATGGTAATAGCAAGCTTCCTGAGTCTTCACATGTATTACCCTATTCCTCTCCCTTCAGGGTCCAGTCTTCTCGAGTGATAAAATGTCATACACAGGGACCACGTCCACAATAGCCCCAGAGCTGTGTTTTCTACTTCTTAGGAAGGGTAGGGTAGGGTGTAATTTCACATGGACACTGGCATCCATGGGTATTATGTTCTGGGTCTCTGTGCTTTCACAAAGGAACAACACCTTCCCACATCCACCGTGATGGTTATAGACAGGTTAGCAAGAGGAGCGCATAGGACATTTATTGGATTAAAGTTTGCAGCCACACAAGAACCTTCGGCCATTAAGATTCAAAGATGCCAGGGAGCCTGTCCAGTTCTGTCTGAAATTCAGGGAAGATGGACAGCCATGTAGAAAGCATAGTAACATATGATCAAGGGACATCCAGCAAAGTCCATCTGTCTGTATTTTTCTTGGCCTTGGTGTGAGGCGGGGTTCCTCTGGGGAAAAAAAATGTAAGGGGGATATGGCTGGCCAGGGCAGGTGAGATGGGAGGGGGATGACATTACCCTTGGTGTTAAGGCGAGGACCAAGCTCCTGACCCCACATCACATTGAATCATTCTTTTGTTGAGTTACCTGCTACACTGGCTGATTCTGTGTGTCAACTTGACACAAGCTGGAGTTATCACAGAGAAAGAAGTCTCCCTTGAGGAAATGCCTCCATGAGATCCAGCTGTAAGCCATTTTCTCAACTAGTGATCAAGGGAGGAGGGCCCATTGTGAGTGGTGCCATCCCTGGGCTGGTGGTCTTCGGTTCTGTGAGCAAGCCAGGGGAAGCAAGCCAGCGAGTAACATCCTTCCATGGCCTCTGCATCAGCTCCTGCCTCCTGGCCTGCTTGAGTTTTAGTCCTGACTTCCTTTGGTGATGAACAGCCATGTGGAAGTGTAAGCTGAATAAACCCTTTCCTCCCCAACTTGCTTCTTGGCCATGATGTTTGTGCAGGAATAGAAACCCCAATTAAAACACCTGCTCATTATTTTACATTTATGTGTTTACTTTTTATTATGTGTTTGTTTCTGTGTGTTTGTGCGCGCGCACGCACATACTACCACAGTGCGTGTATAGAGGGAGGTGTGTCAAGGTCTGAGAATTTGTGGGAGCTGATTGTCTCTTTTCACCCTGTGGGTTCTGAGTATTGAACTCAGGCCTTCAGAATGACCATAGGTACCTTTATCCACTGAGCCTGGATTTGAATTCTCTTCCCACCTCTGGACAGCCAAGAGGCCTTGGGCATGCTGTTTTGCTTTACTGAATTTCAGTCTCCTCTTCTGAAATGATCTTTGTGGGATTACTATAAATACGTCGGTATGTTAGTGAACCACTTGAGGGGCTGTGGCTGTGTGCGTGATGGTCAGGATAGGAGCATTGGCCTTGTTTGTCTCCCATGTGTCTGATGGGTGTCTTGAGCAAATTTCCTATTTCTGTAGGTCAAGGAAGGCTGAATATTCCTTGTCATTCTTAGGGTCCCTTAAGTCCCCACTCTTTCTAAGGCTTTGGTGGCTATGGTTCTAGGTAGCTGGATATGTGACATGTGAATGTGTATGTGTGGCTGTTTACATCATGTCATGACAGTTAGATCCTAAATTCCTGAAATTAACACACTGGTCACCTCAGAGATGTGGGAAAGTCATTGCTACCAAGGCCACAAAGGGAGAACAGAGGTCGATAGCCATAGAAGACAGTGGTGGACAGGTGCCATGCAGTCACCTGGGGTGACAAGAATTCAGACTCCTGGCCTGAAGAGACTCAATTGATCTATGGAGCAAGACCACAGAGACTGGAAGAGCGACCACCCCAGGAGCTACTGGGGCTCAGTAGGGAGAGCCACTGCCAATGTACAGAATTTACCACAGTTCCTCACTAGTGTTAAGAAGCGTCTGAGGATGACTGTGGGAATTGAAAAATCCCAAATTCATGTGTGTGCGTGTGTGTGCATGTGTGTGCGTGCATATGCGTGCATGCATGCTCCCAAACACATACATACCTGTGCACCATGAAGCTCCCACTTTCTTGTGTCAATGGAGAAAAATGAGTTTAGAAACAAGTTGTTTTTTAGAAACAATATTCCATGCCAGCCTCCAAGTTGATGTCTCTGTGATGAATGTGGCATCACTCTGGAATGGGGGGGGGGGATAGTCAGAAGGGAAAAGGCAGTCCAGGGTCCTCAGAGCCCCATGGTTTTAGCTCTCTTGGTTTCCAGATCCAAACTCTTTAGAGATGACTCATTCAGAGGAAAATCAGGAGACAAGATAATCTGTGAAGTATTTTGGGACGATTGGTTCCCTGTGCATACTTCTGCCTCTCATGCTCACTGAAACACAGGGACAGCGAGGAATAATTTGCCGCAGGGGGTCCCCTAAGCAAAGGCGGAGGCTTGACATTTTCTGTTCCTCCCTGGCCTGTTCAGACACTTGAAAATTTCACTTCCTTGTCATTTTGGTCAAGGAAGAAAGGCGCTTGTCAAAATGTGTCTCTAGCAGAGGTGGTTCATTAAGCTATCTTTCCTGTGACATCCCTAATAGGACGTCACCTTGATAAGTCGGTCTCTTTGCATTCAGACATGCCGTTTGTAAGATGAAGGCATTTGATCCAAGTACCTAGAAGATCTGTCCAGTTGCTTAAAGAGTAGGAAGATTAGCTTGTCTGCAAGTACAGCATGCAAGAATGGACCCGGGGGTTCTGGTTGATCACTGAGGTCGCTCCAAATGTTGGGACCATGGGGACCCATCTGAGAAGTGTGTCATGCACCCTGAGGTGCCTAATGAAGAGAGGGGGTGCTGCAGGCTGGGTGGAGGAGTGTGGAGGTGCACGTCTGCCACAGGCTGGAGCTGCCCAGGCCAAGACGCTGTTTCTCTCTGCACCAGGCTGTGCGGTTGTCAGAGGGCTCTGAGGCAGTTGGCCTACTGAGGCTGTGATTCTCGCTGTAAAGTTGGACAATAGAGATCAGCCTCAGTTCAGGGGCTCAGAATGGACAATGATGATCGATTACCGTAGACTGAGCCCTGATTAGGGGCAAGTGTAGTGTGACAAAACTTTTCCTGGGGTGACAACACACACTTAAGTGTCTACTCACCCCAGATAGAGAGCCCATGGCAGACCAAAGTATGGATACCGCCAAAGTCCAGTTTGGTGAACCAATGACTGACTTACAGGAATATGGGTGAGGGGTCACTCTCAGGAGCAGACATGACTCACCACGGACAGCTGCATCGCCAAAGACCACTCCAAAATGGGTGGCAGGTCATGAAAGCTGGGAACCTGGAGCACATGGCACAGCCTGCAGGGAGCTCCACACGGAGGAGAGTGTCCTTTCCTGGGGCCTCAGCTGGTCAGAACTTTTTCTGCTGCTCTCAGTCTCCATTGCAGTTTCTTCTGGTTTTTGTTGTTTGTTTTGCATTTTTTGTGCAGTTCAGGCTTTTTCTTCTGAAAGGGTCTCTGTTTTTATCATTTACTCTGGCAGGGAGTGGAGTAGTGAATCAGGTCAATTTCACTGACCCCACCTCCTCACAGAACTCCCCCATAAGATGGACTGTTTTGATGATGGCGTCATCTGAAAGGGATGCTGGAAGAAACTGTTACAGAACAGCTGGGCACATAAGTTGTGGGGATGTGAGATTCTCAAACCTATTGGGGCTCAATAGCTAGGGGAAGCCGGGCTGGGAGGACCCACAGAGGCCCTGAGAGGTCAGAAGGTTTCCACTCCTGATCAATTTGAGTCATATGAGAACCTCATAACTCAAGCCCCATGAGGACAGTTACCTTTTGCCGAGCGTGTGGACTGCAGCGAAAGTGTGGCAAAGGTAGTATGGCTGGAGTGATGTCGAATGGGGCATATTACAGAGCCAAATGGGCTGTGCTACAGCGCCTTGTCGGGGGGGGGTGTGTTACAGAGCCGAGTGGGGACATATTACAGAGCTGTGTGGGGTGTGTTTCAGAGCTGTGGGGGGATGTTACAGAGCCATGCGGTGTTGAGTTGAACTGAGGTGTATTATATTGTAAATTTCTATGACCTGCTGGGGAGATTTCCTTCTGCACCTTAGTTCCAAGAGAAGGGGTGATTCCTCTGAGTGGTTAGTTTCTTCTCAGCAAGCCATTGTCTGAGGTAACCCCTCACTGTCTCCTGGTGGGCATTAGAATGCACTCGGAGGTCTATTCTACTGTGCGAGAGCCATTTTCAAACTGAGAGGAAGATCCTGCCAAGCCGTCCCACATCAGCAAGAAATCAATGGGTTCACAGGCTCTTCTCTCAGAGAAGGTCACATGAGAAGGGCTGCCTCAGAGTCCAAGTCTTCAGAGGATCTTTTCTCTCTGTCATATTTCTAAGGAGCGACAGGCAAATTTCCTCCAACTCCAGTAGGGAGAGAGATTCCACTCCCCGAGGGCACAGTTGGGCCCTGTGACCGGGCTTCGAGGAGAGATAGGGCTGTTCCCAGTGGATGGCATCCAAGCTGAAGCAACTAACACCCGGTCTGTCCTCTGTCTATTGATCCAGGTTTCTGGATCCTTTCCTTGGCCCAATTCCTAGTCTCCCCTTCGTTTTTCTCAACTTATTTTAACATGCTTTTCTTGTTTTAATCTCATTATACTTATTATAAATGCAGTAAATCTTTTGGGAACTGGGCGGAGGTGGCAGGAAGGGAGTTCAGGCCTTGTCATTTATTTGAATCATAATTCTAAAATGTAACTCCTGGGCTTCTCTCCCCCCTCCTCCCCATGCACTCATTTCCTTTGTTTTGTGTTGTTTTAATGACAAGAGTCTCCTGCTCTAACCCTAGCCAGCTTAGAATTTACTGCACAGATCAGGGTGACTCTGAACTTGTGGCAATTCTCCCACCTCTCCCCATGAGGTGCGCATTTATAGCTTACCGGAGATAGGGAATGCAGGAGCAGAGATTATCACAGAGCCACAGTAGCGCTCAGATTCATCACGTGAGGGATTGCAGTCTAGGGCTGGTTGTGTAGCTCAGTGGTTGGGAACCTGATGAGCATGGGCAAGTCCCTAATTCTCAGCACCAAAGGGACGGCATCAAAGCTTTTGGTTACGTTTACGGGGTAGAAAGGCTCAGGGATAATCTAATTAAACATTTTATGCTGACACAGTGAAAAAAAATTAAAGACTCTGAATTGGAAAGAAGGTACATTGATTTGTTATTGATGACTAACTAACGGTCCATCGACTTAGCTGTGTGAAAACAGTCAGTGAAAATAACTTATTCGTCTGAAGCAATTGTCATCTCTGAGGCTTACTACCTCAGTCTGCTAGCCCAGGCATGGTCCCAGAAGCTTCTAGCCTCTGTACAGTCTTATGTAGGCCGAGAATGTTTTCGGTCTCTGAGCCTGACTGCTGAATATGCTCACCCTTCCTAGCTCTTTCCGATCTCTGTTGGCTGCTTCAGCTCAGCTGTTCCGCCTCAAACTCCTCCCCAAGCTGACTGATGGAGTCTGGTGTCTCTCAGCTGGCAGTATTCAAGACTTGAGAAAGGAAGTTGAGGTTGAATGACTGAAAGGGAAAGGTCAACCCTACTGCTCTCTGTCTTCAGAAGGAGGAAGCCACTAACCTCAGTGGACCCAGCTGGAAACAGGGTCACCCGGTGCCCTTGTGGTTCATGAACTTGCTTCAGATTATCAAATGACAATCCTTGTCTCTGGGGCGTCCGGCAGGTAAAACAGCCTGTCGAAACCCCCACCAAAGCCCTGTGAGTTCTCACCCTGGCTGGGCCAATCACGTGGCCTTTGTTCACTTTGTTCCTATGCTAAGGGAGAGGTGACCCTGTGCAGAACACAGTGATGTCTGAATAGCTGCTGCCCCTGGACCCCTGGGACCATCACTATCACCTGCAAACCCCAGAGGGTAAGGCTTTTCCCAGCCCCAGTGGCTCTTCTGTTTGAGATTCTGACTCAGAAACGGCCATCTTCCCCGGCTCACCTCAGGAGCCTGGTAAAGGACGGATGATACTTGCACCATGCCTGGGTCTCTGAGGTTGTTTTCCAAGGTGTCGTGCATTTTTTAAATCCCCTTGGTTTTATTCCACGTATGGCATTGAGGTCACAGAATGTTTCAAGGATGTCACACTGACAGAGGGAACAGCTAATTTGGGATCCTTCTGGCCTCCCCTAGTCTCATCTCCTCTTATGTTGATTATACTTTTAAGCTGTGTTCAGTATAGACTTCATGTTGATGTTAAAAATAATTCTACAATTGTTGTAGACCCAACACCGCAACGTACTCACTGCTATTTCACAGCCCCCAGAATAGTAAATTAGAAAGACGCTTAGCTCTAAGCAAATCGAATAAAATTAATTAGCGATTTCTTCACATTTTCCTGAGCTGAGAAGGGCAGAATGCTGTCTGCTCTGCGGTTCCCAAGTTTCCTACTCTAAGTAGAGCTGTGGTTTTGCAATTCCTGTGCTTTCATCTGACTATCTGATTAAAGCAAAAGGTTTGGTCTCCTTTTTTTTTTTTTTTTTTTTTTCATTTTAACTTTTGCTGTGATAAAATAATCTGACAAATTCAACTTAAAGAGAAAAAGAGTTTATTCTGTCTCCTGGTTCCAGTGTGTAGTCTCATCTTGGACACCCAAGGCCCAAGAGCTTGAAGCAGTCCGGGGAATCTACAATCAGGAACAGAGCTAGACAAATGCCTGATGCTCAGCTCCCGTTCTTTACTTACGTGGTTCAGGATCCTAGCCTAGGAATGGTGCTGCCCATGGTGGGCCTTCCCACCTTAATGACACTGTCTCTAGTGTAAAGTTTGGTGCTATTGGTCTCAGGAGCAAAATGCTTTATGGAGATGAGGAGACAGCCCAGTCAGTAAAGCCCTTCCTGCTCACATTGAGGATGTGAGTTTGAACCCCAAAACTCACCTAAAAACTTCAAGTGTGATGGTACATGCTTCCAGTCCTACAAGTGGGTAGACAGAGAAGGAAGATCCTCGAGGCTCTCTCTAAGGAGCAGCCAGCCTGGCCTTCTTGGAAAGTTCAAGGTTAGTAAAAGGCCCTGGCTCATAAATCAAGGTGAATGGTACCTAAGGAATAACACTTAAAGTTGTTGTTTCACTTATACACACACATACACACACAGACACACAGACACACACACACAGACACATATACACACAGACACACACACAAACACATATACACACAGACACATATACACACAGACACATATACACACAGACACATATACACACAGACACACACACACATACACACAAACACACACACACACGGTAGCACATGGTATTGGTATAAATAAAGTGTATTTTAAGAACTTTACTGCAGGCTAAGCAGGCCTTAGGTGTGGCTGAAGACTTCACCTCTAACAGCCTTTGGTCAAGTAGAAGTGTGTATCTGTATTTCAGAGTCTTTGGTTCTAGGAAGGAATCTGCTAGAAGAGTCTAAAAACATACTTTTTTTCCTTTGTGTCTGCCTTTTGCAGACTTTTTGAGAGCACGACATCACAATAAGCTGCATCAATAAAAGCGAATATTAAGCAGGTATTAGCATTTTCAGGATAAATTTACAAGTTCTTACTAATACATACTAATTGAACACCTAAGTTGGGGTTCGGTATGCTATTTCCATGCTCAAATACGCCTTGCATGGGTCAGATCCACAATGAATTAACAAAATGTGTTTGGGCTTTTGCTAAAGTGACTTGACCATAACAAACCTCAACCAACACAGATGCGTGTAAGGGCTTACTCCCGAGCCAGAGGGGACAAAGCACGGGCTTTCTTCCTGCCGAGAATGGCGGCCATATACCAAAAATAACGAGTCCTATTTGCTTCTGATGCCAAAGAGCATGTAATTTGTTTCAGGTCTTCTGATAGTAGACCAAGTCAAAGAAGAGTAGATATTCTAATGTTCTGAGTACCTGAAAACACAGGAGTTGGGAAGGGTAAATCTGGAAGTTCAAGTTCTCAGCCATGGGCTGCTAGCCATGTGTGGCCACAGTAGCATCAAGGTCTCTCGAAGGGGATGCCTGGTTCCTTGGGGTTTCAGCTCTGAATCACATCTGTGCACCCTGTCTAGGTCGGTCTTCTACCATCTTCCCAGGCCTGTTTTTACTTCAAATAAACACGCCAAGAGTCCTTGCTATCTCTTTATTTATAAACGAGAAGTCGCTATTTGGCTAGCTTGTTTCCTTCCTGGAATAACTTTTAAATGCTGGCTGTGCTGTTTTTCTGATCAATGCCTCTCACCCATGATTCTTCCCTCATTTTAATACTCTGCAACCGGACATAGCAGGAAGAACTGGCCTCTCTGAGGAGTGCACAGATAGAATGTTCGAGAATGTTCCAGAATTGTTTGAAAGGCATGCACGGTCTCTTCCCCAAATGGTACTTATCCAGGACTAAATACCCAATGAAACGGTGTGATGGCTTTCTGTCCTGCAGCCAGGGCCCTTCTGAGGGCCCTCATTTGTGGATTCTGTCTCTCCTCAGCATTGAGGATCCAGGGATCTTAGGTGAGGGCTTGCCTGCAGAGTTTATAGTAAAACTTGAGAGACATGCAGGGCACGCACCTCTTCCAATTGTGTAGAAATGGGGGGGAGCCAACTCTGTCCCTGGTGATGGTATAGTGAGGGCTTGCAGAAGCACCCCTCAAAGTTGGGGGAGCACTCTGGTCTGCTAGGCAGCTCAGAGGTTGGACAGTCATGCATATTCAGCACTGTTCACAGAAGAGGCAGAAGAAATCCTCAGCTAGACTCCTTATTTATTCTATTCTTTTCTTCTCTTTCTTTTTTTTTTTAATTAGATGCTTCCTCTGCTAGTGAGTCTTTGAAAGTGTCTTTCAGCTCAGAGGTACGTGTCAAGAAGGGACGTCTCCGAAAACCTGAAGGAAGAAGCCAGCTTTGAATATTTATTTTTCCATTTTAAAAAACAGGACATGGTGGTGTTGGTGGCTTGGCACCCATGCCTTGTGTTTCCTTCTTAAGAACACACCTTCAGCTCAGATACCCTTTCATCCCTGATGCCCAGACATTTCCTGGCCCTACATGGGCATATTTGCTGCTGAGTCCCAGAATGGTTTTTTGATGAACTGGGGTGTGGTTCGAACTTGGGAAGTGGCCAGTTTTGTGTCTGTCTGGGAAATTGTGGGCCTCATGTCTGCTCTCGTTCCCTGGTCTTTTTCTTCTATTCTCTTGTAATCCTGTTTGTCTCTGTTCTTTAGCTTTTGTTTGTTTGATGCATTTTAGAAAAAGCAATGAGGACCCTGGTATCAGTCACCCCCAATCTTTGCTAGTTCTCTTGGAAGCATCAGTGGATCTTGTCTTTCTCTCCTGCAGATCTTAGCTGGGACAGTGAGCATTGATCCAAATGAGATAAAGTAATGAGTTCCTATAGTGAGTGCCTACCTCACAGTGCTGGGTCTTCTCAGGGGCTGGGCTGGGCTCTGGCCACTTACTGGATGCTTACTACGTCATTGTTTAAAGTGAGTTTGTATTGCCTCATTGAATACTCAATAACACGACCCCCCCCCAACACACACATACATACACTTCCATTTCAGAAGCCTGGATATACAAGTTCAGATGCCACTGAACAGAATCAGCCACATTGCAAGGGACAAAGTTGGGATTCGAACTTGATCACCTCAACTCTGATGACACTAAACTGTAATACACGTCGAGTGTTCGTGATCCAAACAACGCAAGCCTGAAATGCTCCAAATGCTTTCTTGAGCACCAGTGTGATGCCACGTGGACAGGGCCGCATTTGATGCCCGTAGTAGGCATTTGTTGGAATGCTGGTGCACTAACAGTGCTCTGTAAGGTTGCCTCCGTGGCCTGTATAGGAGGTGTTTAGGAAACAAGTGAGTTTGGTGTTTAGATTCAAGCCCCATCCCCAAGGTAGCTCATTATATGCATCTGCAAATCCTGCTAAATCTAAAAATATTTGAAATCTGAAGCACTCCTGTCTTGGGACTTTGGATAAGGATTCTCAGAGACTCATATATAGTATCTATGCTTATTAACCAGGGTTAGCTTCATGCTACACATCTGCTTTTTGAGCATCCTAGATCATTTTGTATGCTTCTCTGTTCATTGGGTCCTGGTAAGAGGGGTGGGTGCTTAGACACAAAGGGTACTGCCACCTGGGTAGCAGACATAAAGACTCAAGGGGAAACCAGGTGTCATCCTCTTACTCAGAAGGATCTCTCCACTGTGAGTGATGGCCTGCAAGATCTACCACAGCTTTCCTGATCCAGGAGACCACAGAATAGCGTAGTCAGCAAACCAGCTCTGCTCAGGAACAAGATGGACACTGCAGGAGGGGGTCTTGTTTTGGTGAAGTGGTTTTCCATAACCAGGGCACCCCGTGTTGAATTCTGGGCTCCACACTGTAGCGCCTGTGGGTAGTCTCTTGGGTTTATCCCTGTCTGTTCAGTGTACTTTTAAAACCGAGGTGCTCTCTTGCATGCTGGCAAGTTCACCCCCAGAGCTGTCCTCATGTTCGTCCAACTCAGAAGGAGACAACTTGTACTGTCTTGTAAATATTGACATAAAAAGATTTTGGGAAAGTTTTTAAACACATCCTCTCGAGAGAGACATCAGTTACCAAAATGTCTGATGCTTGCTCCTGTCCATTGGCACTACAGGAGTAGAACAAGCTTTCATTTAACTGATACAATGTATACCTCATTAAGTTTTCTCCTTGAGCTGGCTTTCCACAGAGTTGTATCCTTAGGCTCCAACATATTTTTCTGCTTGCTTATAAAACTACTCTGCGGATACATATATTTGAAGTTTTAGCTTCATCTTTAATTTTATGGAAGTGTAAAACCTTAAGTGATAAATTTCATTCAACTGAGTCATCACTAAATTTATCAGTATGAAGCTGAATTATTGTTAAAGTTTATTAGGAAACTATTTCAGAAATCAATTGAGCTTTCAAAGAACGACCTCACTTCTCTGTGGTTGCTATTATTTACTGCTGGAGTTAAACTGGATTTAGCATGGATTCTATTTCCAGTTTCGCTTTTATAAGCATGTCTGAGAAATTTTGCTAATGTACACAGACAGGGAGACAAGGTCTCCTTTCAGGGTGGCGCCTCCCCTTTTAACTCTTTCCAGGTTTCACACTAACATTTGCATTGTTACTGAGTGCTAATAATTATTTTTATCTTTTCTGTGTGCATATGTGTGTGCACGTGCGGCATATTCATGCTTAAGTACATATGAGCGTTTGGGTCTATCTGCCTGTGTTTGTGTGTATGTGTTTCTGTATGTGTGTGTATATGCCTGTGTGCATGTGTATATGTGTGTGCATATGCCTGGATGTGCATGTATGTATGTGTGTATACATGTGTATGTATGTGTGTATGCATGTGTGTGTACCTGTATGTATGTGTATATGTATGGGTATATCTGCCTGTGTATGTGTATGTCTATGTGTGTATGTGTGTGTAAGAGTGCATGTGGTATGTGTGTCTGCCTGTGCATGCATGTGTGTATGTGTATATGTGTGCATGTGTCTATGTGTGCATGTGTCTATGTGTGCATGTGTGTATGTGCTTGTATGCCTGTGTGTATGTCTGTATTTATGTATATGTACATGGTGTGTGTGTCTGCCTTTGTGTGTATGTCTGTGCATGCATGTGTGTATGTGTTTATGTATGTGTATGTGTTTATATGTGTATATGTTTACATGTGTGTATGTATATCTGTATTTATGTTTGTGTATGTGTGTATATGTTTATGTGTATGTGTGCATGTGTTTCCATGCATTGTGTATGTTTGTATTTGTGTATATGTGTATGTGGTGTATGTGTCTTCCTGCATGTGTGTGCCTGTGCATGTGTATGTGTTTGTGTTTATATGTGCATATGTGTTTATGTGTTTGTGTTTGTGTGTATATGTGAGTGTGTGTGTATGTGTGTGTGTGTGTGTGCGTGCGTGCGTGTGTGTGTAAGCTGTTAGTGGACTCTGGGTATCTTCCTCCATTGCTCTTCATTGTGTTTGTGTGCTGGAGTTTTACTGAACCTGGACTTACCCTGAGCTCCCCACGGCCCTAGTGCTTGTGCACAGATACATGCTACTACCTTCCACTTCTGTGTGGATGCTGGAGATCAAAGCCAGGCTCGCAGGCTTGCACAACAAGCACTTTACCCACCGACCCATCTTCCCACTCACAAGAATGACTTATCGTGGCCTAAACGCTGACCTTCGATTGGGCTGCTTATCAAAACTGCTGAAAAGGAGACTCCCTGGAAAGTAACCGTATGTCCTCGGGGATGGCTCGTCTGGGCTGTAGCTCATTCTTGTCATTTACAGTGGTCTAGACCAGGAGCTTTGCCAACACCCATCAATGGCTTTTAATTACACCTGCTGTGTCCTAACCGAGCACACCTTGTTTAACACAGATATATAGAGAAATGGTTGTGAAAACAAAAACCCTTAATTTCCTTAGTCAATGAGTATTGTAGATATGCATATGTAATATCTATTTATAGATATGCATATATAGTATCTACTTATTTTGTTCTGAGATATATATATATATATATATACATACATATATATATACACACACACACATACACACACACACACGCATATATAAAGAGATTTAGGCTAATCAGTGACTAAGCTATCTGTCACATGACCTGCTGAGTAAAGCAGTTTGCATCAGAGCTGTCAATCTAAGAAGGCCTGCTGTCTATTGGGAGAGGCCCAACTCAGCTTTTAATTTCAAATAGTTTCAGTTTGCATCTTTGAGGGAGCAATTTTAAATGCTAAAAAGAAAATTGACGGATTAATTAAAGCAGGTTAGTTGGTTTTAAAATATCGTGGGTTTTGCAGGATTATATTTTGTAATGATTTACAAAAATGACAAATTCACCTTTTCTCACTCATTCTGACAAGTACAGTACTGTGGGCACCGCGGCCCGGCTGAGATGGGAGTGAGAGGCTCCGTGCTTCCTGTGGAATGTCTGAGAGTCCATGAGCTCTGGTATCTGGGAGAAATTAAGTAATTACCGTGCTCATGGCCCAGCGAGACAACTTAGATGAAGGCACTCGCCTGCAAGGATGGCATTTTGGCCCAGGCACCTTGAGGTTGTCTCCATGAGGGTGGGGGAAGGAGAGACCCAACTTCCAGACGCTGACCTCTCCCACTGAGTACCATATCCCGTATGTACCCTCTCTTATAAATAAATATATTAAAGATCTATGAAAAAATATCATGTTTGTAATTGTAGAAGTAACTACATTAGCTTTTACAGACTTAGGGATTTGGTTATATATGTAACTCAGTATGTAGACATGGTGGTCTGGAAGGCACAGAGACTAGCCTGCCCCTGCTTCCCCAGTGTGGAATTAAAGACCTGGGTTCCAGCACCTGGCCTTCTACTTTTATTTGGGGAGAGGAAAAGTTTTTCAGGGAAGGTTGGCCTGCCTGGCTGTCCAGGAAAGACCCCAGGAGCTCTCTTGGCTGCTTCTCTCGCACCAGGTTTCCATGCATAGACTGCCGTCACATCCAAACTCAGCCCCTGACGCTTGCATGGCAAACACGCTCTGCAGATTAAGTCCTCTCCTCAGCCTCCAGGTCCTGTATGTTTGACAGAGAGGTGTGTGCCACCAAAACCTGCCACAGCAGCTAGAATCTCTTGGTCAATTTTCGTTTTAACTTATTACTTAAAAAGCTATTAATCATTTTACAAGGATGGACTGGCCATTGGAAAAATTCTCTAAGTACTCGAGAACTAGATTCTAGCCATCTTTGGGGGCAATTCATACTAAATCTACATCCTGTTTAGCATGCTTTCTTGGGTACCTTGAAGATTTTCAAAAGCATCCCAATTGAGTCAGTGGTAGACATCTCCATCCTGTTAGTCAGAAAGGTTTTTTCTTTCCATGAACAGCATATTTGAAGATGGTTGGAGATATATATATATATATATATATATATATATAATATATATATGCTCACAAAAAGAGGCATGGCATTTATGTATGCTTACATATATTTTACACTCACTAAATATTTACTAACTGTATTCCCTTTAGTGTCAACATATGTATGGATGTGCCCTTTGACCTCGGTCATGGCAAAGAGGTGTGGTCATTACATTACATGTCCATTTGGTAGCATCTGAGCAGTACTCAAATATCTCGAGTACAAAGTGCTTTTAGTGACCCCACTTCCGCCCCTAGCAAGCACATGGGTTGGCTTCATCGTTAACAGGCTTCGTGGAGGGGCTGGGGATTTAGCTCAGTGGTAGAGCGCTTACCTAGGAAGCGCAAGGCCCTGGGTTCGGTCCCCAGCTCCGAAAAAAAGAACCAAAAAAAAAAAAAAAACCAAAAAAACAAAACAGGCTTCGTGGATAGAAATGGCGGTGTTACACTAGGAGCTTAACTTCCTTTTAGGAGATCTGCGGGACTGGAGGGAACGCTCGTGCCCTCTGACCTTTCAGCTCTGTGTATCCCATGGACGTCCTGCATCAGGGCAAGGTGACTCTGTGGAACCCTCACACTCACACTGGGAGAGACAGGAGAGACCCTGCAGCTCTCAAGTCTGTTAGCTTTGACTGTTTTCCAAGAAGACCCCGTGTTTTTAAAGTAGGAGGAGCGGAGGAGAACTCTGGTTTCCAGTCACATAGTTCTTAGTCCCAGCCCTTAACAACTCAGCCTCAACTTCCTCTTCTGATATCAAAACTGGCAATTAGTTTAAAAAGAAAGAAAAAAAAAAACTTTGCTGACGTCAGATGTGAGTTTATGACTCAGCGGTTTCACAGTCATGTTGGGGCATTGGCTGTGGGTCCTCTGTGGACAGCAAGCCCGTGGATGGTCAGGTAACTGTCACGAGAAGGCATATATCATCTGTACATCATCTTCCCCCGCACGCATGCTCTGAACTATCTCTAGATCATTGATAATCGCTAACATAACACACACAACAGAATGGCTGTCATGCTTACTGTTTGGGGAATGGAGGTAAGAAAGTCTGCCCACAGACTGATTGTATCCCCGCCAGTGTTTTCAAGCTGAGGTTGATGAGGTAGGCTCAAAGGCACAGAAGCCCTGGCTGCCGGGAGCCAGCTGTAATTGGGTGAACAGAAACCACTGGTATAAAAATCCTGGTTGGACTGGAAAGAATCTTGTAGCACAATTCCTTCCCATTATGTAAATAAATCTTCTGGCCAGTTGACAGTTTCTGATTGAATCCTCACTTCGTTTCAGGAAACGGAACCTGGAGGGGGAAACCCAGGACCGGGTTGGTGGTACAAACATTGCGCCACTGCACCACAAATTATTGGGGGTTTACCGCTTTGCATTTGGTCATCCCCGTATTTCTCTGGTGTGGAACTGACTTTGTGGATCTGGAACGGAAGTCACGTGGCTTGCGGGGTTTTCCAGCAGGGGCCGGGGGTGGCGCAGCATGACAGAACTTTGGCGATCAGAAGAAAATGGCGATGTTGTTTCTTTAAATGGATATGAGGCTATATTTCTCCTTTGTCTTTCAGGAAATACCAGGGTAGCTTCTAGCCAGTAGTTGTGCAGATTTTGTGTAGAAGAATATTCTAATGTACTTGAAGTAGCCTGGGGAGGACATGAAAAATGGCGGCTCACTATGGTCAGTCTGTTGATCAGCGGCTGTTTCCACGATGTTGGGTTCTACAACAGAGTCCCTCATCACAGCACCCCTGGGGGTGCAAAGATGATCTATTGGGATACTTAAGGAGCAGAGGAGGGCTTTACTCAGATAGGATAGGTTTGCTGTATGGAAATAAGACAGAAAATACACAGTGAAGCCCAGAGGTGTCTTCATCGCCACATTATCTCTAGAGGTTAAAGAGGGGGGAGGTTCTCAGTGGTGGAGGGGAGATACAGCTCAGTGTAGTTACGCAACAGGCTTTCACGACACCACTGTTAAGGACAAAGATTATGTAAAGTTGTCAGGGACCATGACAGGCTGACATTGGGGCAGACCCTAATTGCAAAAGTCACGTGTTTTGAATAACCCCACTTTAATTAGATTAAGACATTATTGACAAGTCTCTGGAAATGCATAGACTATAAACCAGGATGTCTACACTTTAACCTTACCTGTGTCTACTCTGTGCCTATGTGTGCATGTGTGTTTGCCAGTGTGGATCTGCGTATGGGAGTGCACTTCCCCTCTGTCAGTTACCACATTATGCCCTTAGCACAGGTCTTGGGCTGAACTTGGAGCTCTCCATTTGGGGGACAGGCTGGTGGGCAGCAAGCCCCATGGATCCTCCTGAGCTCTCCCAACCTCCAAGTGTTGGGATTACAAATGTATGTGGCCACACCTGGTTTCTTACATGGACGTTGGGGATTGGAACTCGGGTCTCCGTGTTGGTGTAGCAAATGTTCTTACCACTCAGCTATCCCTAGCCCATAATCCCAAATAAGCAGGTGGCTACCTGCAGAGTGCACGCAGGGGCCTTGCCTCAGCTGTCTGTCTCTTGTGTGTGTTTTCTAGGCATTCTTTGATCTCCTGGTCCATCTGACAATGAAGTCGTCTGTAATGGCTCCCGGGGAGGGTTGTGTCTGACTCTTTGGCAGAAGAGCTCTCTCATGATCCCGTACTCATGAACACACTGCTCCCTCTGGTTTTTAGAAGCTGACTGGCAGGAAAGACTTCCTGGTGTCAAAATTCACCTCTTTGAGTGCTGAGTCATGGAAAGCGCAGGGCACATAGATATAGGTGTGAAAGGCAGTATAGGGTGGCGAGCTATAGGATAGGAAGACCAACTCGCACCCTTAGCCGCTGGTCCTCTCATCCCCATAAGGCCCGTGTTTCCTCTGGAATTGTTTCCTTGCAGGAGTGTTAATGGATTGGTTAATTTGTGAACAACACTCCTAATTGTATTAAATCTCTACAACCTTATTAAGCATTTGTGCCGAATTAGATCTGAGTGCCAGGGAAATCAGCGTGCCGGTGGTTTGAGGGAGGGAAAGGGAGAGGAAGAGGTGGGGGATCTCGAGGATAACAAGTACCAGGGTACTAATTAAGACCCTCTGGTCTTCCCCAGTAAAACAACTTGGGCTGCAAACCTCATGACTGAAGGTACAGCAGCATCTGGGAGCACAGGAGGCTGCTTTCTAAATGCTACTGAGGAGCAAGAATGTGCCAGCCAGCCTGATGTTTTTATGGCCTGTTTGGGTTTTACTTTTATTTGGGGGAGGGGGGAGATAAGCAAAAATTAGCGGTCTCAAGAGCACTAGGTCTTTTTCTTTTGGTTGCTTGTGATTGCATTTTTCAACACCAGGCTAGAGGTATCCGGCGCTTTGAGACAGAGAGGGAAACAATCACAGAAAAATATAATTGGACCGTGTCTATTTTGAAAACTGAAGATAATAGCTGAGGATATACTGATGTTTAAAGAGCATGCTTGACAGCTGCTTTTTTCTGCAAGCAAGAGGAATAAATTCAGCCTCCGAGGACATTGTTTACTGTGTCTTTGAGCTGAGGTGGGGGCGGGAGAAGGGGTGATGAGACATGGCTGGCCACCTCCTCTTGCCCTTCCCGTGTCCCCAAGGCTTGTCTGCATGCATGACCTCCTTCCTGTCTTTGCTGCACCTGTTCCTTACTTAGCTCACAAATCTTCCAGTTCAGTATTCAAGACCATGTCGGCAGAAACAGGACTTTGTGTATAATGTTAGGCAACCTGCCTGCTGGGTTTGAAGTTATTTATTTGCTGCATTTGTGAAGTGAGAAATACTGAAGTTCTGTTAAGGATGTAAACCAACCCCAGCCCTGACAGTGAGCGGTTGTCTTCCTCCTGTCTTGATAACTCCCACGGACTCTAGTTACCTACAGTGTTTTCCTGTCAACATTATTTGGGACGCCATTAATGTAGGTCTCAAGGGACCTGGTTATGCCCTGTGCTTTTGGGTTGCAAAAAGTGCTGGTTTGACTGGAGCCTGCCTGGCTTCTTTCTTACCACAGGGCCGGCCCTGGGTTCATTTCCCTTCCCCCTTGCCTCTCTGCCATGCCCTGAGGCAGCCAGGGCTCTCTCCTGAGAGTGAACCAGATGAGCCCACTGGGTGCTTTTTCTTCAGCTTCTACAACTGTGAGCTAAGCAATCCCCATTCTTCTAAAAGTATCCAACTATAGGTATTTTGTTAGAGCAACAGGAAACTGACTAATACAGTGGTTGGAGGGGGCAGACAATCAGACAGACAGACAGACCGACCGACAGACAGACAGACAGACAGACAGACAGACAGACAGACAGAGAAGAGGAGACCTTGCCTTCTCTGTTTCCTGGGAACACTAACCCATCACAAACTCACCACAGGGTCCAGGGATGGCTAGAGATAATGCAAAGGAGACCCTAAATGCATTCTTCCCCATCTTGCAAGACCTTCTGCTGTCCATCTTTCTCTAGACACCTTGTCCTGCTCCTGAGCTTAGCCCACTGCTTGCCTGTAGCTTTGTGACACAGAGTCCCTGCTACTGTCCCTATGTAACAAAAGAAGTGACTCCTAGGTCACTAACAACTTGTAATAATGAGGTGGCAGGCTCGTTATTATAGCGATGTGACTAGAATCGGTAGGGCCAGAGGTGGTGCAGTGTGAGCATGTGTGCGTCAGTTTCCTCTTACTGCAACAGCAGGCCCCAAATAATCTACTTCAAAATAGAAAAGGAGCCGGGTTACAGTGGCACATGCTTTTAATCCCAGCACTTGGAGGCAGAGGCTGTGGAATCCCTGAGCTGGGGTCCAACCTGGACTGCACAGCAAGTATCAGGGCTACATGTTTTGGCCCACGGTCTTAGAGGCTTCATTCCATGGTTGTCTGACTTTGACCATTTTCATCTCTGACGGGGCAGCATATCATCATGGAAGAAATTCTCAAGAAACTATTTGCCACACAGCTTTGATACAGAGGAGAAAGAAAGGTTCCGGCTTGCACCTTGAAGGCATGTTACCAAAGCCACCCTGTCTCCCACATGCCCTGACTTAAAGGGGTCTACAGCATCCAAACAGTGCTATGCGCTGGGACCAAGCCGTTCACTTGGGAGGCATGATCCAAACCGATGGGGTGGCACACACCTTTAACCAGCACTGGGGAGGCAGACGCAAGCAGATCTCTGTAAGTTCAAGGCCAGCCTGGTCTATGTAGTACGTTCCAGGACAACCAGAGTTACATACTGAGATACCATCTTGGAACAGACAAACAAACAAATCAAAAAACAAACCAACCATAGCAACAGGGGCCGAAGCAGGAGGTCAGCTGCATCCTGTGCACCCAGGATCTCCTGCCGAGGGCTGGGGAGCGCTCCTGCATGCCCTCCCTGCTTGTGAGAGGAGCTAAGGCACATGGTTTCCCCTTTAACTTGGATTCAAAATATAGGCTGCATCCCCAGGTAAGAGTCTACGGCAAGGAAAGTGTGCAAAGGGATGGTTTAGTTAATAATTGCCAATGCGGGCATTTTCTTCCTCCGCCTCCCCTTCCCCCCTTAATTGGTTGAGTATTAATAAACTCATGGTTTGTTTCAAGGGCACGGCTAGTTTTTAATGGTCTTACAGGAATCTCGGGAAGAAAGCTAAAGAATTAGCATAATAAATAATTATTGCTTGCAGCATTTTTTTGTTGTTGCTAAGATAATACAATGTTAAAACGCAAGCCACTTGAGCAGGAAGTAATTGCCCTGACAAGCCGCACAGGCAGCCTTCACAATACAGGAGCCCTCCCCTC
This sequence comes from Rattus norvegicus, assembly GCF_021556685.1. NCBI lineage: Eukaryota > Metazoa > Chordata > Mammalia > Rodentia > Muridae > Rattus > Rattus norvegicus. The sequence goes on along the minus strand of NC_141542.1, from coordinate 122,393,560 downwards.
CTGTGCCGGCCAGCTCTGCACCTCACATACCCACTTCCCCCCACTATGGAAATACACTTTTTCTATCAACGGGGTAGAACGAAACTCCATGCTTCTAATTAATCTTAGCTGACGTTTGATTTTATATCCAAGCTCAAGGCGAGGGGCTGTATGGCGCCCTCCCCCAACTCCCCATGCACATGGCCACAGGCAAATCTCTCCATTAATGTCACTTTGCATCTGCGTGTCCCGTGGCGGCTGCCACATGCCAGTCATTAATGTGTGAGCGATTACACACGTCCACTTTCCACCTGCTGCTTCCCGGCTTGAGAAGATGGCACGGGAGGGAGGGATTCTACTTGGTAAGCCTTAACCTTGAATGGCTGGGCAACTGACATAAAGGGGATGCTTTGCAGATTTTCAACTTGCCTTCCCCTTCCTGTTCCTTACCTGTTGTGGGTCTCGGGACCTTACAGAGGGAAGCCATTTATGCACTGTTTACCAGCATCCTGAAAGAACCAGGAGCTAAGGAGCCCCTGTAAGGATCAGTGGGAAGGAAGTGATGGAGCTGAGATTTGAACCTAGAACTTTTTAATATTTTTTTCTAGAGTTAGAGAAGTCTTTGAAAATGGAAATAAGAGATTTTGTATCTACTGCCTTGGCCTCTGCTCCATTTCCAAACCTGGAAGTGTTAGGGGCATTATTGATGTTTTCACTGTGTGGGGAAGGTCAGGGTGCGTATGTGCATACACACGTGTATGTGTATGTGTGTGTGTATTTAAATTTACAGGGTGAATATCGATATCAGCTCCATTTAGCTTATGGGGAGTGATAGGGAATAGAAAAAGCACATGCACATAGATGTCAGTTTGCAGGGTTGCAGACATGTGTGTCCGAGCATGTGCTGTGTGTGAACCTGAGCTCCGATATTCAGATCCCATGTAAAAAGTTGGGCATGGTACGCATATGCTGTAACCACCAGGCTTCCTGACCACTAGCCTAGCTCCAGATAGGCTCAGTGAGAAACCCCATCTATAAGGACTAAGGCAGAGTGTGATAGGATATCTGATGACACGACTTCGAATCTAGAGATGCAGAAGGTCTGTGTGCGAGAGAAGACTGTTCTCGTCACTCTGAGGTCCACATGGTTATCACAGCAAGCGATGCTCTCTTGTTCTCGCTTCTGTGGCGGCATGACAGCAATGTGCCAGCCTTTTTATTTCTCCTAAATTGAATCGGAAGCAATTCTGTCAGAGCACATGAAGTTTCATGGCTTGCTTTCACGTAGGGACCAGAATCTGTTTTTGAAAAAACAAAAAACAAAGAAACAAAAAAATAACCTCTCTTCAGTGGTCACCCCCTAAATCACTCCTCCACCCTGGATCTTCCTGGACCAAAGCAGCTCCTGCAGTTTGTGAATGAGGGGCTATGAGTAAGGGCCATGATGTTGACTTCATTTCATTCATGGCCCATTCATTGATGCCTACCAGACCTTTCTCCAAGGCTGCAGACAGGGCCTGGTAGAGATCCAGAGTCATCATCTGTGGATGATAACAGGGGTGGTTTTCACCGTGTGGGGCATATGATCCAAGGAGTCACTATGCCTATCAAACCTCAGAAAAGAAACCCCCTTATGTGCTTCAGAGAGGGAACTGACCCCACAGCGCCCTCTAGGCAACACAGCCAGTTGACCCTGGGAACAAAGGAGCTTTTAATAGTTTTGGACATTAGGTATTATGGGATGCCCCTCAGGCAGTTGTCTGAGATGACCAGCAGGTCCCATGCATGCTGCAAGGAAGTTCCAGATGCCTTAGAAAAAAATGGGGCCTGCAGACTTCCCTGGTGATGTAACTACGTCCTCATCATAATCATTTCGCTGACGGTAATAGCTGATGATCTCCTGATTGCTCATATAATCAATATCTGGCCTCCCTCTCCAAGTTTTACCTGTTAACTGAATATTTGGCTCTGCACACACTTTGCGTGCTGAAGGCTGCTGATTCCCCTCTCCCCAAGGTAATAACAGAACCACGAACACTTTTGTAGCCCTTTGATTTTTGTCCCAAGTATAAAACATATTGGGTTCTCAAATAGTTTCTTGACCTTGATAATAACTTCCACAGTTTAGAGACAGAGATGGGCCAGGGGTGGCTACTGCAAAGCCTGTGTGTGAATACTGGCCAGCCTTCGGGGCCCTTGTGTGTTCTCTAGAGCACGGAGGCAGCTCCCATCTGAAAGCCCTTGTAACCCGGACTGCATCAACGGGACTTCGGATTTCTAAACTATCCTTGAGAGAAATTGCCATGTAATTAGCCTGAGGTTTTAATAAGCAGCATCTGGGCTTTTTAATAGTGAGCCGCATTATAGCTTTTACTTAACTGATTGGTTTTGTCCGTATGTGGTAATTCTGAGGTAGATATTGGGAGGGAGAAGTGAGCCAAACACACCCAGCCTATGTTTTCAGGGTTTGCTGGGGGAGGGGGGTGTGACATCACATCTGGAGAGTACAGATGCTGTCTTGACCTCATCAAGGAGAATTTCCTGGAAGAAGTCTCACATCCTCTCTTTTCTCTAATTTATTTACCTATGTATATATGTCTGTCTGTCTGTCTGTCTGTATATCTATCTATCATCTATCTTTCTTTCTTTCTTTCTTTCTTTCTTTCTTTCTTTCTTTCTATGTATCTATCATCTATCTCTTTATCATTTCCTTGTTTTGGCAACTGAACTTAGAGCCTGCCGCTGAACTGTGCCCCAGCTCTCAACAGATGAGTTTTAAGACCATCATGTTTGGTGCAGCAGGTAGACTGTGTCAAAAAAAAAAATCACAGAAGAGGCTCCCCCTACCTACCTGGGGCAAGCTAGGAGAGCGAATCCTTACGTGTTGAAATGTTGGGTGCAGCTGCTGAGCTTCCAAAGCATTAAAGAAATGGCAACAGTGGCTGGGAGGAAACCAAGCCTGCTGAGATGTGACGTAGTGTGATGGGGTCACATTTGCCTATACTTCATCCTACTTTCTCTCTGTACTTCCGATTGTTGACATTTTTTTTTCACTAAATGCATATTCCCCCAAAGGGTTTAAGTAGACAAACTTGACCTGACCGGTGAAAACTACTGATTACAATGTCTCAGTGAAAATCCTCCTTGCCGTTGTTGAGAATGTGAGCTACTTTGTTTCTCTTTCCACTAATTATTGTGCCATTGTCTCTTTCCCAAAGTGCTGTATCTCCTCCACAATCAAGGGCACTATGCTAGGTGTGCTGGTGCATATCTGTAGTCCCAGCATGTGAGAGACAGGAGACTTGCTGTGAGTTTGAGGCCAGCTTTTGTTACATAGTGAGTCTCAGGGCAACCAGGACTACATAGCGAGACCCTGCCCCTCCCCACTCCTCCAGGGTCTCTTGACTATCCCAGTGGTAGCATCCAAGTAAATATTTTACACCATATAAATCTCTGGTTTAACTGAATTCCACCTGAACTGAATGATCTGTGTATGTATGAAACACTCTTTTCTTCAACCAAGTCACAAATTCCACAGGGTTATAGCCGGGAAATGTCCTTTACCCTTGAAAATTGTTAGCAATAATTTCATTTATGTGAACAACATTTTAAAAGGGGATTTGTAGATTTATCTTGAGTTCAATTGCTTCAGAAATAATTTGGTTGAAATATGTCTTTATCTTACAATCTATTACCTTGTATTATGCAATTTCTTTGTCTAGGAATTTTTTGTTTGTTCGTAAATGGCATCAGTTTGGATAATTCGAGGAAAATGGAAAGAGAATAGTTTGTAAGCCTCCCAGTTAGTATTAACACGTGGTTCAATTATTTCCTCCCAGCTTGTCCAACATTTACGTGTTTTTAAGAATTATAGTCATAACATTCCGTATTTTTCTGTCAGCTTAACCTCAAATTATGAGACTATGTTATGTTACTCATAAACTACACTTTTGTTCGTCCTGGAAGCCTCCGAGAGCACACCCCCGGCTGCAGAAATAAGCTTTGCCACTGTGGTGGCTGCTCTGCCAGGTGCCGACTTGTGCTATCGTTCCCATCTTTAACCGTGCACCAGCTTTCGCACAGTTGTGAGCCCATCCGATCCAGATCACTACTGACATCTTCCAGGCTGAGCATCCTGTATTGAGAACTGTCTGAAATACCCCCAATCCTTGGACTCTCTGAGGTTCCTATTGGTCATGAAGAATGTTGGGCTTTTCAGGTTAGGGATGTATGGATGAAATCTATACAGTATCCTCCTCAAATTCACAAAGCTCTCAGATCTGAAAACAGTGTAACCCTAAACAGTCTTAAAGGACTCTTCACCCCACAGTGATGTTCTCATAAACCCCACCCAAACAATCGTCATTCACAGTCAACAGTCAAATCCATAAGATGTACCAGAGATATTTCAGTATCTTCCAGAATTAGATAAGGAGATGATTTATCTGAAATTATATCGAAAGCTGTAGGGTTTTGGCTCTTCATATTTATGTATTGGCTTTGTGCATTGAGTAGTCCCGGTTCTTCTACTGGGGGTTTCATCCCAGTTTTGTTTATCAGAATGCCAGTAAGCCATTCCTTCCTTCCAGAATATATTGTTCATCTTCTGGGGGAGCTGTTTTTATGGAATGGCAGTTTCCTGACACAGATATGCTTACCTGCTAGTGGGAGGTGGGATGGCTAACTGCTTCTGTGGTCAGAGGTGGAGCCCAGAGAGTCGTGGGTGGAGAGCCACAGAGAGGGGCTGGAAGGAAACTATTCTCCCATCTCCCTAGCGAGACTGCCCTATCTTGGGGATTCTCATCCTGTGGGTCTACAGATGTGTTACTCAAGTATCCATGGATAACCTGTGTGGCTAATTTAGTGTAAAACGCTAGATTGGACATACATAAGCATGATACTATCTGCAAAGACTTTGGTACACAACCACACTATTTAAAGAAGAAAGTGAGTTTATAAATAGAAAATAAATATAGATTATAGAGGGGAAGGTTCTGCCTGGCAGCCACGCCCATGGGATGGTTCCTGCTCATGTGTTAAAGCACCTGTAAATAGTCCAGTTTCCCTTTGGTGAATGTGAAGTGCTGGCACCTGGAGCAGCACCTTTTGAAAATGCCCCTTGCCAACACAAGTCTATAATTCCAAGTCCTGGGACGCCCTGATGGGAGGCTTGTACGTTTGAGACCAGTCTGTGCTACCAGATGAAAACTTGGCACAATAAACACCCACCTTCCCAAAGAACTTATCTCTTCACATGGGATATTTTGCATTTTCAAAAACTGGCACGTAGAATGAGTCCTTTTGAAATTAGTGAGAAGCGTTAGGAATAATTTTAGATCAGATTATTGAATTAAAAATAGTCTTTGTTAAAGAAAAAGCACCAAGACTCCAACAAAAGGCAATTCTTTTTAATCGGAGTCCAAAGATGTATCACTTGGCATTGCTTGCTCTGGGATGCAGAATGACTAAGAAAATCTTAGATTCCCCGAAGCTTCTAATTGATAGCAGCCAGTTCTCACTCCACAAGCAACCTGGACCTTACATGTGCTTCTGTAAGGACTTTCGGCTAAGGGCTTCTGCTGGCTCTGAGGTTCCCCACGTTTACACAGGCACCTGACACACAGGAGCAACAGTAAGACTCTGAGGTGGTGATGAACGTGTGGGAGTGTCGTGAGCAATCACGTCTTCATCTGCGCATATGGACCAAGTCAAAGCTCGGTGCTCTGCTCTCTTTCTGTACGTGCTGGGGTTTGAACACAGAATTTGCGGATGTTTGTCAAGCATTCTACCACTGAACGGAATACTCCAGACCTAGGTACTCAATTCTTTGGGATAAGGACCAGCAGAAGTATCTCAGGAGTTTTGTTTAGCCCGTCTTCTGTTATTTTGTAACAGTTTCCCGTCTTAGAGCCTTGCTGTGGGGATTCTGTTGTTGATGCCAGCACTTTTCTTGGGAGAAGTGTTTTTAGCTTATTCATCTTTTGCCTCCTGTTAATTTTTCTTTCTGCTAAATATTGCTTTTATCTTAGCTTCCTATTTACTTATTCTAAATGGGCTATTTTGGCTGGAGAACAAAGTTTCTATTTTTTAATGTATAAATATAAAACAGCACAGAGTAAGCAAGCACCTGCTTGCCTCTTGGTTCTGTAGGCAATTTAAAAGGATTAAGACCCACTTACTTAGCAGAAAAAAAAAACATTTTATAGGGTGCCCTGGAGTAGCCAGGACTTCCCCCATGTTGGAATATTAGCAAGAAGCTTTGGAATAAATTATTCTATTTCTTTGATACTTTGATCAAGTGTTTGGGAGTCCTGTCTCCAGCCCAATCAGAAGGGTTTTTCCACTGTTAGCAATGAGATGCTCCTCTTCCAATGTCACAAGCAAGTGTCCTTAGGGGACATTAAAGACAACAAAAGATCTCAAAACCATGATGCCTTCAATGGGAAGGTGCGTTATCTGTGGCTTACACTTTAACTTCAGCAGTTTCTGCGGCCCATATGTGGAAACCTCTCTTGTACGTCCTGTTTCTTCTGTACAAATCATTACTTTCTGCTGGTGATTAGTTTCCTGGGGAGTGGGGAATGGGGTGGTACTGTAACACATTACCACAAACTTACTGTTTAAAAATGAGAGAAGTTATTCTCTCATGCTTCTGTGAGGCTTACCATTGCTGGCAGGGCTGCGCTCCTTCCAAGGCTTTGGGGGTGAGCTGATCCCTGTCTCTTCCTGGGGCTCTGGACTGCAGAGAAACCTTGGTGCCTACTGTCGTGTGTCTGCATGCCTCAAGGTCTCAGTCCACCCCACCCCACCCCCTCTCTCCCATGTGTGTATGTGTCTATGTCTATTTTTTTACACAGTCTATCTCTGTGTGTCTGTCTCTGTCTCTCTGTCTGTATGGGTCTCGTGCATTCCAGGTTGGCCTTGAACACACTCTTCAGTCAGTGATGACTTTGAATTTCTGATTCCCTGCTTCTACCTCCAAAGCTAGGAATAAAGCCCACACCACTAGGCCTGGTAAGTGCGGTGCTGGAGATTCAACTGAGGATTCCCCGTATGTCAGACAAGCCTAACTGCCCACTCGGCCATACCACAGCCCCTGGTTTTTCTTTTAGGCACTCTGGCATCTGGATTTAGTAACCTTCTAGACAATCCACAATTGTTTCCTCCTCTGAGGATCATCGGCACAAGTAATATGAGTTTTACAAGTTCCAGAGAGAAGGGCTTGGTATCTTTGGTGAGCACCAGTCATTCAGTCCGTGATGTGTGGGAAGGAATGATTCACACGACAGTCATTCATCACATTATCCTGTTTGTAAAACAAGCTTGTGGCACTTTGATAATCTGATTTCTGCCCAGAAATGTTTCATATAAAGAGAATAACATGACTAGAGCAGAAACGCTTAGGTCCTTACTCTGAAAAGAACTGTTACCACACACACACACACACACACACACACACACACACACACACACACACACACACACACCCTGAGAGAGCTGATGTTGACTCAGGAGAGAGGCACACTGAGCCCGTTGTAATGACTATGAGATAAGGACAAGTTTGTCCTGCCAAGTTCTACAGTGCAGTTCTTGGAGTCCCCCCTTAAACAGGACTGCAAGAAAGAGCCTTGGGTCAGGGCTGGGTCAGTACCTTGGTGATAAAACCTTGGCACCTTAGCCCTCTTCAGTCACCTTTGGCTCACTGAGACAGAGAAAAAAGACTGGAAGGAGAAGGGAGAGAAAAGAGAAGGGAAAATCAAAAGGTCAGAGAGAGGCTTTAGGCAAAGACTCGGTTGGCTTCGGGCACATTTAGCATGGATGCTGGAGTTGTTTGGAGATGTGTTTTCAGAAAGCCATGTATAAATAAACCATAATCAATGATATAAATATGAAATGTTATCACCCCACAAGTCTATCTGCCCTCGTGCTACAATCACACTACCTTAAACTCGCTGGAGCAGCAAGTGTTTCTCAGGGGTTGGAGAGATGACTCTGTCGGTAAAATATGTGCCACTCGAGCACGGGAACCTGCGTGTGATCCCCAATAGCCACAAAAATGCTGCTCCTGGCAGCACACGCCTCCAATCCCAGCCAACTAGCCCAGCAAAATCGGTGAACTCCACGGCCAGAGAGAACCTCTCTTTAAAATAAGGATGGGGAAAACCTACATTTACTAAGGCACCTGCACACACACTCACATTCGTACATACACACACACATACACGCACACACACAGACACACATACACATGCACTACACTCACACACCCATATATACACATACTTACATACACATGCACACATGTACACACTCAAACACACGCACACACCCATATAGAGACATACTTGCACACACATGCACACATGTACACACTCATACACACATATACACACATGCTTACATATTCATACTCAGGCACATATACTCACATGCAAACAAACATGCATACGTACACGCACACACACACACGTACCCACATACATCCATATTCACACACATTCACACACATACACATACATGGCATGGACATACACATACATACTCACACACACTTGTGCACACACATGCACACACTCTCACCCACATATTCACATACACACACTCACACATTCACATGCACACACATGTACACACTCTCACACACATACTCATTCACTCATGCACACATACATGCACACTCGCACCCCCCCCACACACACAGAAAAACATGCACATGCACACGTGTGTATGAACAAAAGAATACATGATGCTTCTTAGTGCTTCACAGAATTTACTTTTCCATTCCTGGCATTAAAAGCATTGGGAGAAAAAAAGGGGCTTTGTTAAAATACTAAGAACTATTTCCTTAGAATCCCTTTCCTTCATGCTCTCATTTAACTCTAATAATTTTTAACTTTAAATCAAGGAAGTACTTGGAGCTTTCATCAGTTGTGAAATTTATTAAGTTGCCCGGAGCACCAGGAGAATGCCTTCTTGCCACTCCAGTTTTAGCGTCCCAGTGTCCTGGTGAGTTCTTCTGTAGTGTGTTTGGTTTGGGTGTTGAGTGGTTTCCAGCACCAGCCTGCAGCCTCTACCTGGCCTTGGCCTGGCTGGGCTGGCTTTGTTCCCCCTTTCCCGGGCACCAGCAAGTCTAGGTAAGGCAAGTGGCTCTTGGCTCTTCACAAGGCTGCCCTCGCCCGTCCTCCCTCACCTCTCTGCTTCTCTGGCAGGATCTATGTGTTTTTCTGAGATCTGCTGCCGCTCTGTTCCTCCAGCTTCACTTCTGGAACTGCTGAGGTAGCACTGGCGTCCAAAGCAGTGAACTTCCTGCTCCCCAGCTCAAAATTTTTGTTTTCTTTTATCTTCTGGGGAGGGGGTCTTGCTGCAGTGCACACAGTAGCCTGTGGCGTCCGCTAAGCCTGCACTTCACAATGGAGCATTGATCCCCGTGGCACCCAGCTTTTACAGGAAACACTCCCTCGCTCCAGCCAGGATGCAGTTTCAATGGGGTTAGAGCTGACACACTGGCTGTAACTAAACCAGGGGTTTGCCTCAGCCAAGCCTCATTCTTTACCGGGAGGTGTTCAGCCACCTTAGAGACCTTGATAACAGCACAACAATTTATGAAACCATTACATTGAATCAGATATGCTATTCCCCCCCTTTCTTATACACAAAGTGGTTTTCAGTTGATGTATCGATCTCTCTAGTTACTGGCGTTGAGCCTGATCCATTTATCCTTTTATTTGGGATTTACCACAATTGCCTCTCTCTTTTTGGGTTGACAAAGAAAAAAAGTATGAAAGAAAAGAAAGAAAGGATCCAGGTTGTCAATGAGTTGTTCCAGCTCTTTTCATGCCTAGCAGGGCTTCAAGCTAAATTAGGTACCCCCCGGAGACAGGCTGAGGATCAGAGGGCTCACAGGGGACCTCATGCCAACTGCAGGAGGTACGGCTAGGGGGATCATGATGGGTCTGGAAGTGGCTGCCATTCTTCTGAAGAAACACGAGATCTGCATGGAAGATATGGAGAGAGTCTGCCATGAGGAATCACTTCACAAGGCAGGGAGACTCAACCTTCACAAAAGCTCCTAAAAATGCCCATTTCTCTTCTACTGAACCTGCGGGGTCTCCCAGGGGTCTGCGTGGGCTAATGTGCAAGTGTTAGTTGCTTCTGGGTGATTAAGCACTGGTGACGTCAAGCTTATGACTGTGAAGGAAAGTGTGTATGGAGAAGTGAGCCAAAGAATCTAACGTTTTGATCTCACCATCATGTGAGTGGTGCAGCTGGCCTGGCCTTCATTACACGCCAAGGACTATAGGAGGTTGTGTGCCTGAAGGGTATAGGGAGGTGTTCTATTCATCGGCACCCCTGATCTTCCTTAGAAGTATAAGAAATGAAGCAGACACCCAGGGGTTGGATCCTGTCTTCTAACTTAATGTTGGATGGCATGATATAGCCACCCTGATGGTCGTACCTTTCCAAGGCCAGACAGTTCTTCGTCCTGAGGCTGTCCTAGCTCCACCCAGGAAGGGTTTGTGCCCCGCCCCCCGCCCCCCGTCTGTCTCTCTGTCTGTCTGTCTGTCTGTCTGTCTGTCTGTCTCTCTCTCTCTCTCTCTCTCTCTCTCTCTGTCTCTCTGTGTCTCTCTCTCTCTTGGTTTTAACACCAGTACCATCTGTAATATTGAGGAGAAATTCTTGTATAACACAGAGTAATTTTAGCTTTTTAAAATTACTTCGTGTTTCTGGTGTTTTGCCTGTGCATCTGTGCACCGCAGGTGTGTTTGATGCCCATGTAATTTAGAGGAGAGCATCACATCTTGAGGAAATCGGAATTATAGATGCTTGTGAGCCGCCATGTGAATGCTGGGAATCGAATCCGAGCCCTCTGGAAGAGCAGCCAGGTTTTTGTTGCTGTTGTTGATTGTTTGTTTTTAAGATTTATTTATTTTAAGTATATAAGTACACTGTAGCTGTTTCCAGACACACCAGAAGAGGGCATCAGATCCCATTACACATGGTTGTGAGCCACCACGTGGTTGCTGGGAATTGAACTCAGGACCTCTAGAAGAGCAGCCAGTGCTCTTAACCTCTGAGCCATCTCTCCAGTTCAAGATAAAATTCTAACATGAACCACTGAGTCAGCTTCACACCCTGGGAAATCACCACGGATCACACCCGAGAAAAGCCATTTCCAGAAAACTGTGATAAAAGTTTTAAGATTAGCCGTGTTTGTTATGACGTTCTTATTTATTTTAGAACTCAACCCACTGTGTCAAAATGTCTTCCCTACCCAACTTGGTTGCCAATTTTATAACAAAAGAAAATTGTTTTGGACAAAATATTATTCCTATTTAGTACCCCTTTCTCCACTAGGCATGGGGTAGGGGGAACGGAGCGGGTGGGATACAAGGCAGATGACAGTGAATAATGCACGGCTTCTTGATGATGGAGTCTATCCGGAAGAGCCTGGCACTAGAGACGTGCCACAGCCCGGTTCTGGTTCCATTTCAACATCATGCCTTACCAAGTGGCCTGTTAGGACACTTCCCCTCTCTGTGCCTTTCTGCTCATGAGAGTTATTAAACACACACTACAATACAATTGTGTGTGTGTGTGTGTGTATGTATATGTGTGCAAGTTCTTGTTCGTGCACATGTCTGTGAGTGCCTTTGTGTGTATATACTAGGACATGCACATGGAAGCTTTCTGCGGTCCCTTTCCCCTTTTATCTTCCGAGGCTGGGTCTTTCTGAAGCTGGAGCTAAGGCTTTGGTTAGACTGGCTGGCCAGTAAGCCAGCCCCGAGGACCCTCCTGTGCCCTCTGCCCCAGGGCTAGCATCGTAGGCATCAGCTGCTGCATCCTGATGTTTCCACTTGGGTGCTGGTTGGACCCCAAGTGAATTCATGGTGGTTGTGTATGAATAACAGTTTTAATAACTGAACACCTCCGTACTCTGTGCCAGCCTGTCTGGTGGAGGTCAGTGCTGGTTGTGGGGACTGGTCCCTGCTAATTTCTCTGCTATTTGGTTTCAAGTTGCAGCTGGCTGGCTGCCTCCTGACTGCTAAAATGTCACTTACTTAAAATAAGCAGGCTTGATGCCTCTGCTCGCTCTGCCTTCTCCAGAGTGCTGACTGACCATCCCCTCAGCATCTAGGAGAAATCCAAGCACTGCCGTGTAATCCCTCCTGGAGAGCCCCAGAGTGGAGGCCAGGCACCCCATTCCTGCTCTCTCCACCCAGCTGCTGGCTGAAGGCCTTGTAGGAGAATGGGACCCCTTCTGTACTGGGTCCTTATGTCACCAGTTGCTGCAATGACTATGTCTTTGAAGGCTTTGCTTCTTTTGTTAAAAAGGCACTGAGACTGCAGAAGATGCCAGGAGAGGTGTCATGCTGACTGCCAGGCACATCAAAGGGATTTGCCTCTCTTTTCTCCATTATATTCATATTCTCTCTCTCTCTCTCTCTCTCTCTCTCTCTCTCTCTCTCTCTCTCTCTCCTCTCTCTCTCCTCCCCCTCCCTCCATCCCTCCCTGTCCTTGTCCCCCTTCCCTCCCTCTCCCCATACCCCTCTCCCTCCCCCACCCTGTGTGTGTGTGTGTGTGTGTGTGCGTGTGTGTGTGTGTGTGTGTGTTTTGGGTGTATGTATACATGTGCACGTGTAGACATGGCCAGAGGTAGCAGTCAAGTTTCTGCCTAGCCCACCTTCATCTTATTTGTTTTGAGAGATGGCTCTCACTGAACCTGTAGCCACTAGGTGGGCTAGCCCTTGCTCTCCAGAGGTGCACTGTCTCTGCCTTCCCAGCATTGGCAGAGATTGCCTTGCCTGACTTTTAATGTGGATTCTAGGTATTCGAACTCAGGTCTTCATGCCTTCGAGGAAGCACTTTTGAGAGTGGGCCGCCTCCCCGTCCCTCTGGTGAAGTTTTAAAGACTCCAAAGCAGTGGTTTGCAACCTGCAGATCTCGATTCCTTTGGTCCTTTGAGGCGCAGTGACCTTTCACAGGGTCGCCTAAGGCCACCAGAAACACACATATTTACATTATGATTCGTAAGTAACAAAGTTACCGTTGTTAAGTAGCAAGGAAACAATGCTGTGGTTGGGAGTCACCACAACCTGAGGAGCTGTGTTAAGGGGTTGCAGCATCAAGAAGGTTGAGAGCCTCTGCTCCGAGGTGAGAACAGGCAGAAGCCAGCTTCTCCCAGCTCCCAGCCCCCAGACTTGAGTGGCACTGGTGTGAATTTGCAATAGGATTCTGCTTTCTTTGGGTTTTTGTCACCTAACCCTGAACCTTGGGATAAAGGTGCTAAGTTTTTTCCAGGTGGGGACTGTGTTCCTGTTCTTGAGGTCCATTCTTGTGCCAGGCTCCTTAAGAACAGATCTAACTGAACCCTGCTCTTCTTGGGGAGGCGAAAATCTCCAGTAACCTGTGTGATTGGGAACAGCTCAGAAAACAGGAAAGCTCCTGGAGCAGGTGTGAGACCCGGGTGAAGCAAGAGTTGAGGTGAGGATATCTTTTCCCAGTTCGAGAGGATGCAGAGAATGACAGCAGTCCTAGAAACATCTGGAAAACAGATCAACAGGTGTGGGCCGGTCCCTGTAAGTTCCCTTCAGGTTGATGGGCCAGAGGTGATGTGGTCAGGTATCATGGTGAGCAAGCCCAAATGCCTTCAGCATGGCTGTGTGCTTCCCCCAGGGCACGCCGAGACTATTATTAAATGATTACACATGCTTCTTCATCCTGTCCTAGTGTACACTCCCTAGCCTGTGTCATCCGGAGCTAAAAATAATCCTCTTGTCTGTAATGAGCATTCCTGAGATTTTCCTGCCCAGCCTCCCTTGATAGTCAGGTCTTTTGACATTGAAGTGTCTGTGTGTGTGTCGTTACACATGGTGGAGGGCTTCTTCATGACAAGACAGAGTTCTTGCTGTACCAACCAAGGGGGCAGTCACATCAATCCTTGTCCCAGGAAGCGACTGGGAGTGCTCTGCTCACTACTGCCCATGACTGCCTCATCCCTGCCCCTCTGAGAGAATCAGAGTTTAGTCATGAAATGTCAGTGCACCCCACAGTCCCCCCTTTAAAATAAGAGGAACCCTGTATGTTTTAATCAGGGGTCCTATTCCTGCACAAACATCGTGACCAAGAAGCAAGTTGGGGAAGAAAGGGTTTATTCAGCTTACACTTCCACATTGCTGTTCATCACCAAAAGGAAGTCAGGACAGGAACTCAAGCAGGTCAGGAAGCAGGAGCTGATGCAGAGGCCATGGAGGCATGTTTCTTACTGGCTTGCTTCCCCTGACTTGCTCAGCTTGCTTTCTTATAGAACTCAAGACCACCAGCCCAGGGATGGCACCACCCACAGTGGGCTGGGTCCTCCTCCCTCGATCACTAATTGAGAAAATGCTTTACACCTGGGTCTCATGGAGGCATTTCCTCAACTGAGGTTCCTTTCTCTGTGATAACTCCACCTCGTGTCAAGTTGACACACAAAACCAGCCAGTACACCTGTATGAATAATATGACCTCAGTTTAGGAGGTGGACTTGAGTGAGGCTGACTAACATCACCCCCAACACCCCTTGCTCCTCTTGAGCCCCTTACCACAAGAACCATCTTTACTCAAGGAGAAAAGCAGTTTCCTGTTGACAGAATTAGTGGGTCTTGTGAGCCTTGGCCAGTCTTGAATTTCTTCTGGTCAGGGTGAAGGCCAAGGTGGTGCAGTCGTGGTAGAGTAGGATGCACAGCCTCATGGAGAAGCACAGTATTCCTGCTCATCTCTGATGGTTTTAGGGAAGTGGCCTCACCTGATGGCGAGAATTTTATGAATGGTGGCTGCCGAGGGAGGCTGAGGACATGGATGGAGCTAAGAGTTACATTAACTTTTTTTCATTACTTAGCTGTAGACTGGCTCTATTCTGTCAGTCTCCAGTGTAGGGGCGCCTCTTAAGAAGAGTAGCAATGGTTATAAACCAAACGGAGGCTTCACCTGACTTAAACATTGTATCATGAATGTAGACATTATAGTATTAAAGAAACATTCAGCTCTATTAATAGACAATCTTTACATTTTTTTGTGTATCAGTAATGAATATATTTTTAAGAAAGGCAAAATATCCTCCCCTCAAAATAAATCAATAGGGGTGAGCAGGGGGCAGAAGGCGCACAGCCAGGCAGTTGTCAAACTTGGAATGTTGTCAGGCATCCTGGGAGTTCTCAGGGATACTCTGAAAACTAACAGGCTTCGTACACTGACCTTGAAATGAGCTGGTTGACAGTGACAAGCACAGCTGGTTTGATAGACAGTGCTGGCTTGTGCACTGTAGTTCCAAACGAGGAAGGTGTGTTCCTGTGGTTTTTTCTTAATCAAGATGGGTTCTTAAATTTCCAAACAGTTCCATACATGTATCTTAAAGTCATAAAGTTTTTTTTTAAAGTTAACATCTCAAACCAAGGTTCCCTGGGAATTCTTTCAGATAGTAAAATATTCTTTGGGATTTTGACTTCTTCTTGTTTATTTTTTTGAAACAGCCATTTGGTGCTACCCAGGCTGGCCTTGAACTCATGATCCTCCTGCTTCAGCCTTACAAATGCTGAGATGACCGAGGTGCCATCATGACCAGCTGATCATTATTTTTCTTTGGAAGCTTCCTGAAATGTTTTTAATGTTCACGAATTTTATAAGTGTAGACTTCTAGAGACTGGATGGGATGAACAAGACTGTAGGTTATGAGTTCTTTCATGTGGGCTCTGGATAATAAAATCAATAACACCACCAATAGCTACAATAACAATAATTAATAATAATAAACATCTTCCCCATGAAGGAAATACAGCAAAGTGAGCTAATGTGCAGTGTGTGTGAGAGTGTGTATGTGAGTGTGTGCATGTGAATATGTGTGCATTGGTGTGGCAAGGTGGACACATGTATGTGTATGTAAGAATATTGCTTGTTTACAGGTGTTAGACTGTTGAGTTTTTGTGGATGTGGGCATGTAATCGTGTGTGCACAATTTGTGTGTGTGTGATCTCTGCTCATGCATGTGTGTTTGCGTATGCAAGGATGGGAATGTGTGTACATGGAAACCAAAGGAGGGAGCAGTGTGGCCTTTTCTACCACTCTCTACCTTATTCTTTGAGGCAGGATCTCTCGCTAAAATTGGAGCCAATCTGGCATGCCCAAGCCTCAGGGATCCTCGCTCTTGCTCCCTCCCACAGTGCTGAAGTATCAGGCAGCACAGCCATCGCTGGCTTTTATGTGGGTTTTGGGATCTGAACTCTGTTCCTCGTGCTTGTGCAGGAAGTGCTCTCCCTCACTGGGCCATCTGGTTAGCCCTGATTGAATTACAAACCCTCCCTGGCACCTTCTGTACTTAGCTGTCCTATATAGCTAGTCACTTCCGTCTCTCATGGGAGACACTCAGGAAGTCATGTTCATTCTTCTTGCTGGCCTGGCTACCTAGTTTCTTGCAAGTATTCTGGGAAGTGGGATGGTGTTGCCCATATGCTTAGTAGCTAGTAAATAGATCCTCGGTTGATTCCTGGGTTAATTTCCTGCTTGAAGAGATTGTTGTTACCTGTCCTAGAAGACCTCCTTCATCAGCATATCTTAGAGTTATTACTTTGAAGTTGTGTTTGTATGTGTCTGTGTATGGGTGTGCGTATGAATGCTGGTATCTGTGGAGTCCAGAAGAGGGCGCCAGAGCCCCTGGCGCAAGAGTTAGAGGAACTGGAGACAGTCCCAGGTGCTTATAGGCTGATACGTTATAACACTATTTAGGTGGAAATGATTCTGTTGTGTAGAAATCTGTTTTCCCGTGTGACTTTCACAGCTTTACTTGGGCTGCACAATAATTACTGACAAGGGAGTGAAACATTGGTGATTTAGTGTGAGAGATGCCGACTTGCCTCATTGTGACACTGGGGTCTGCAGATGGCAAATACATAACGGATAAGAAAATCCTTTTCCTCTCCTACATGTCCCCCACCAAACAGTTTAGGGTATGAAGAAGCACCAGCCATGTGTTCCACAGAATCCAAATTAAGCCTTCTCTTTGTACAAATAATTTCAGGGTTATTGTGGAAATTTCAGTTGAGCGCCGGCTCAGCATAGAAACACGGAAGCACAGCCAAACTTGTGTTGCCATAGTGACACAGTACACAGGGCAGGGTCTGCGGTCTGTGGGAGACTGTAGTTAGGCCAGCTCCTGGAATGGCAGCTTCTGAATCGGAGATGTTGGGAGTTTGATTTAGTGTGATCAAAGACTGTTTAGACGCCTAAAATGTGAAGAGATATGAAAGGGCCAGAATGTTTATGTTTGAGGTAATTAGAGCTTCCTAGGAAGAAGTGATAATAAGTGATTATAAAAAAAAGTAAAAGAACCAAGCAGCTCTTTGTCATGAAGGGGTGTCTTTAGGGAAAATGGAGTCGCCTCTAGGCAGTCGGTCCACTCACTCTGTTATCATTCCCAGTTGGATCATCTGCCTGAGTGTTTCCTAATGAGAAATCCTGGTGAGTGTTCCTCTCCCTTTCCATCAGCACGGCATCAGGTGCTGTTGGCAAACAGGTAATGCCTTTGACTAGGATCAGTAAGCCCACCAGTCTTTGGTTCAGCTGCCTGCTCATTCTATGACTGGCTCCTTAAAGCAGGGTTCATTGCGAAGTGCTGTTTTCTCTCCAGGGGACTCATGAACGAACTATTGTAAGACCAACTTTAACAAGTTACATCCAAGTTTTAAGAAGGATAATCAGGTTTCTTGTGGTATGATTTGAGTTGAAAATTCAGCCCTATTTGGTGTTTACCTTTTGCAGCCCTTCCCTGCAACACATACCTATCACAGCACACTTTAGCAGCAGATCTTTCTGTGGTTTAGAACGTCTCAAGAAGTTCCCCTCTTGGTTACTTAAACTTGATGATTTTTCAACTTGTGGAGCTTGTTTGGTTTTGAGGACAAAAGAAAAAATTTCATTTAAATAACATTGTTTTAAATTGCACCTTTACTATAACAAGGTAAACTGAAAGTGAGGTGTATCCTCCATGACCATCTTGCTAATGGCATCATGCATGCGCTCATTAGTGTTTCTACCCTGCGTTTTTGAAAGCCTGCATTGTTTGGTGTAACGGGTGGCTGAGCTTGGCTTGTTCTGAGTCCAGCTATCAGACCTTTGGTGATGCTGAGAGATGCCCCTGTTCCTGGCCCTGCAGAATGAATTGTTCCAGACCACCCTTCACACATCAGGTGGGAAGGCTTGGTGCTGAAGAGCGGCAGTGAGCTCAGGTGGAAAGAGGGCTGCATTTCCCTCACTGCTGAGAGACTAAGCTACAAATGCAGCATGGCACAAAAACATACAAATAGACAGCACTGGAGACATGGCTCAGTAGTAAAGAACATTCAATGTTCTTCAAGGAACCTAATTTAGTTCCCAAAGCCCATGTAAGATGGCTCACAACTACCTCTCAACCCAGCTCCAGGAGAGCTAATGAGCCGCATATGTGTGGCGCACACACACACACACGCACACGCACACGCACACCTGCTCACATACCAGTTTGTGCACATGGCCTACAGGTCAACTCCCCGTTTGCTTTTTGCTTGACTTAGCGCAAGAGTTCAGCTGGTTTTGGCTCCTCAAGCAACGCCTTACTTGTGGGAGGGCTGAGAAAGCCTGTTTGTACTCTCTTAATCACAAGGTCATGTGGTCCTGGTGTCTCTCATTTGTCTGGGCTGCCTTCCTGGCCTGTGCCCAAGACGAAGTAATTTCTTACTGTTTCCACATGTGAACGATTGCGCCGTGCAGGGTCATTTGACATTGATCTTACCACCACGACTTTTTGATCACGGAGAGCAAGATTCAAATCCACAGAATTCGGGAGGTATTAAAATAGTTGGAGTTAAGAAGCCGCTTTGGAAGTTGAAAGCATGCCTTTTCCCAGAAGAAGATATTTTGTATTGTGATGTGGGGAGCAGGAGGGAAGGCTGAACTCATTAAAGAGTTGAACTTTCTGTCAATGAGACTTTATAGTTTCACAGTGTATGTGTGTGTGCATGTGTGTGTGTGCGTGTGCATGTGTGTGCATGTGTGTGCATGTGTGTGTGCATGTGTGTGTGCGTGTGCATGTGTGTGCATGTGTGTGTGCATATGTGTGTGCATTGTGTGCATGTGTGTATGCACGTGTGTGTGCGTGTGTGCACGTGTGTGTGCATGTGTCTATGTGTGTATGTGTGTGTAAAGGAGCCTTAGGAAGCTTAAATTGATAGTAGATACTTCTGTTTGTGAATTGAATAATCAGATTCTTCATCGACTCTGAGGTTTCCTCTTCTCTGAAACGTCCATGGTTCATTCCCAAAATGACTGACAGAGACATGTTCAGTGGGTATTTTCTTTCCACGTAGAGGACTACTCTACATCCCAGAACCCAGTTATTTGTTTAAATAACTTTTTCCTTTGTCACTCTGTAAACCCTTGAAGACCTAATATCTTCCTTTCCTTTCTATTCCCTTGGAGCAAAGATTACTCAATGAAGATTTATTCATCCGAAACCATTTACATTATAGATTCTTGTCTGTCTATCCATCTGAAGGTTTTGCTGTTGGTTTGTTCTTAATGGTGCTGGGAATGGACCAGGGCCACATTAAACACATGCCCTACCACTGAGCTACATCCCTAACCACCAACACTCTAGATCAAAGAGGATTCCATCCAGTTTAGCTGTCGCTGAAGCTCTCCCACCCCGCCCAGCCCAAGCCTTCTGTGAGAAGTGAAGCAGAGTTCATCCTCTGAGTGGTGGGTTGGAATGTCTGAGACGTGGGAGGCCGAGGAATGCCGAGCGAGCTCTTTACGGCGTTTGTGAGCTTTTCTGGTTTCAATTTGCCTTACCTACCCCTCCGTCTGGAAGATCTGGAAGGCTGCCTGGCCTTTCCTGGGGTTCTGTGTATGTTGGCTTACAGGAGGAGAAGGAATGCTGGAAGTGGCTCTGGGCTGCTAAGGAGTAGACAACACTGTTCCGAGACACTGCCAGCGACAGCCACATACTGGAAGCAGGGTTTCATGGTGAGCACACATGCTACTTCTTACTCATGTAGACACCGCCCCATCGTGAGATCCACCCTCCTCCCCCTCAAGACATGTCTAGATGTAATTCCTTAGCACACGTTATAGGCAGTTGAATACAACCCTATAGGGAAGACAGGGCCACCCTTCTTCAAGGGACATGCTGTCATCTGCACACCCAGCAGTCCCGGGGATTCTAGGACCCTCTTCCCCTCCCCCTCATTAGTCCTGTCCCCTGTATTCTTCTGTACTAATTAGTTATGCCTCCTCGAGTGCACATTTTAGAGGAGTTTATTTCCCTCACCTGCGCTCAGATGCATCGCACTTTAGAACGCCTGTCTAATGCATCGATAGAATTACCCCTGGTAGGAAGAGTAAATTGGAGATGTGCCAAGTTGTGCATCACTGAAGGATCAAGGCAGGACAGAAACCTTGAGAGATAGCCCCTAGTCAATCGCCAAGCTTTTATTGCCCGTATCAGTCTCTTTCCAATCACTGTAAGAATTTCTGCTCTGCAACCCTCATCTGCAGGACTTTTTTTTTTCTTCCCTGCTGGAACCTTTGATTTATAATGTTTGTCTCTTCACCGTGGGTTACCCTGGTGACATTTAGGTGTGCACAACATTTGCCATGGCTTCCTATCTCCCTGGCTCTCTGGCTCTGTCACCCTCCTTAATCTCTTGCCATTCTGCAGAGGTGCCCACTCTGAAATGTACAAGCAGTGGTATTAAGTCCTTGGCTGGCAATTTTGTGTGGGACTGGGTATTGAAATGCAGCAAAGCAAATAATGAAGGCATATGTTTACCTATAATTCTTTTTACCTTGGGAGAAGGATTAAATAGGAACAGTTTGGTTGTTGTCAAATTCTTAACAGTTGCTTTCAAGCATGAAACAGTCCCCGGGCTCTCGGAGGATTTCCTTAGCAGTTTGAATAGAGAGGTCTTTACTGCTAATGGGACTGAGATGGCGGCTTAAGCAATGGGGTGCTTTACAGCCTCTTCAGCCACTTGAGAAGATGTAACATCAAATTGCAGGAACCGTCCGGGGCTCCGCTGGTGTTCTGGAAGTTGCAAGAGGATGAATAATTCAGGGATGCCAGGAGAGTTGAGAGTGTCTGAAAGCTTGGTTCATGGAAGGTCTGAGAGACACTCTGGAGGCCTCCTGAGCCTGGCTCTGGGGAACATTTACAGAGGATGACATTTCTGAAGGGAGGAAGAACTGTTCTTGGGATTGGCTGAATTTTGTGAAGCTCCAAACCTGGACACCAGTCCTGGAAATGTGTGACTCCCCAAAACAAAGAATATCATTCTTCTCCAATCAGATGACCATTGGCACAGTTGGCAACCCCCGACACGTCCCCGACACACATGTGTGTTCAGATAGGGGGCGCTGTGTTCATTTAGCATTGGAAGAAGCCAACTTGGCTGTGAGTGAGCTAATGGTCAAGGTTTAAGAAAATAAAAATACTGGAAGATTCGAAAGAGACACAGTCATAATTTGTTGGATGGCAGCTGACTGGAATTCCCATTACTCTTAACTGCCCTGTTTCAGACTTTGTTTAGTAGCCTGCTTGTGTGTATTGAGTGAGATACATGTGGGCAAACAGGCATGTTTATATATGTGTTGTGTGCTTGCATGTGTAGGCCAGAGGTCAACATTGAGTATCTTCCCCAGTCACTATTCACCTTAATTTAGTTTTTCTTTTATTAAAAATTATATATAATTTGTGTGTGTGTGTGTGTGTGTGTGTGTGTGTGTGTGTGTATGTGTATGTTTCGCCTTCATGTGTGTCTCTTTACTATGTGTGTGCCTGGTATCTGCAGAGGCAAGAAGAAAATGTCAGATCCCCTGGGACTAAAGAGTGAGTCCTGGAACTAAAGCCCAGGCCCTCTGTGGAAGAGTCTGTGTGCCCAGGTCCTCTGTGGAGCAGCCAGTGCTCATAACTGCTGAGTTATCTTTCTGGTGCCTCCACAGTAGTCTCTGAGGCAGGGTCTCTCACTAAGTCTGGAGCTCAGTTTCAGCTAAGCTGGCTAGAGAGCAAGCTCCAGACATTCACCTATCTCCTTCTTCACAGTGCTGGGATCACACATGTATACCTTCACAGTGCTAGGATCACACATGTATGCCTTCACAGTGCTGGGATCACACATTTATGCCTGCACAGTGTTGGAATCACACATGTATGCCTGCACAGTGCTAGAATCACACATGTATGCCTTCACAGTGCTGGGATCACACATGTATGCCTTCAGAGTGCTGGAATCACACATGTATGCCTTCACAATGCTGGGATCACACATGTATGCCTACACAGTGCTGGGATTACACATGTATGCCTTCACAGTGCTGGGATCATATTTGTATGCCTTCACACCTGGCTTTTACATGGATGCTGGGGAATCTGAGCTCAGGTAATCATGCCCGTGTGGCAGTCACTTTACTGACTGATGTATCTCTGCCCATTCCTACCCCAGTAGTCTCTACCAGGCAGATAGGCAACAGACACCACAGGAGACTTACCTTTCTAGTGTGTGAGTTTTCACAGGTATCCTGACTTCCCTCTGAGTATACGTAGGATTTTATCTCCGTGTTCATTTGGACACAGGTGTGCCCACACAACACGCTTTGGACAATTAAATATCCTACCCAGGTATCAGTGTTGTGTTTTATCTTAGCGTGACTTGGGAAAGAGGCACTGGCTAATGGGCAAGGCGCATGTAGGGTATTGTGTTCTTTGATAGTTGATGCATGTGACTGTGGTAGAACTCAGCCCACCCTGAATGATGTAACGCATAAGGGGCTAAGGTCTCCATCAGACTAGGTTGGCATTCAGGAATTCCTCTGGTGACATGGTGATGGGTGGATGAGGTGTTCCACCAGCAAAGGTCCTTTGGATGCTATGGATGGTTTCTTTGTGGGTTTGTCTGTTTTGCCTCAGTGGAACAATCTAGGAACGTGACCCTGGGCAACCAAATGCAAAAATGTCTGTCTGTCTGTCCATCTGTCTAAATCAAAGACAGGAAAGCTCTGTCCCTAAAGCGGAGGAAAATGGCTCCCATCATCTCTCACAAAGGAAAGCACAGACTGGCACAATCGTTGCTCAGGTTGGGCCACTGTTCAGACCAGTTTCCTGTGGGTACAGCTCAAAGCTGTGTGAATCTCAGTCTCTCCAGCATTCTCCTCTCTTTGTAGAACTCACAGAGATTCACGATAAGTCTATGGATGGGATGAAAGTGCAGAGAGATGATGCTAGGGACTCAGATCATCTGCATGTCTGTCACGTGGCTTTCTGCTTTGCTTTGAGCATAATGAAACAGACACAGTTGAAAGAGGCGGGAAGATTGGAAACCATGGAAGGACGGTTCAAAGAGATAACAACAACAAAGCGATATCAGGCGCCCAAATAGATGGATGGCAGAGTATTAGACACTTGGCTTCACGGTTAGGGATTTTTTTTTCTTAAAGTGAAGTTTTAGGTTCCCAGCAAAATTAAAGGTGCAGATGTTTCCCTGCAGTGGGAACAGAAGTCTGAGGCATATCTCTTTGCTGTGGGAAGAGCAGTGTCAGAGGAAGGATGAGCAGGTAAGCGGTCTGGAGACCTGCCTGAGAGAGGCTGGCTCGTGGATGCTGAAGGGGCACAAACTGAGGCGGGCTTTACTACATCTTCTGTGTGCTGTGATGGGGCGGGGGCCACTGAAGCATGGCAGTGAGGAGAGGCAGGATCCAAGACTGGCCTCTGGCCTCCTGTGATGGAGGCTTCTCGGAGGGAGGGCCCAGGGCAGCTGCAGCACAAGGGACTCACTCCTAGCTTTCTGCCTTCCTCTATCCCTCATAGAAAATTGAAAGTGAAGTAGTTGTCAGACCGTGTGTGTGTCTGTGTGTGTGTGTGTGTGTCTGTGTGTGTTTGTGTGTGTGCACATGTGTGTATGTGTGCATAAGTGTATGTGTGCATGACTGCATGCATGTGTATATATGTATGCATGAGTGTGTGTGCATGTCTGCATGTGTGTCTGTGAGCATGTGTGTCTGTGAGCATGTGTGTCTGTGTGCATGAATGAGTACATGTGTGCACATGTGTGTGTTCATGTATGTATGAGAGTATTCATGTGTGCATGTGTGTATGAGTGTGTACATGTGTATTATGCATGAGTAGATGTATGTAGGAATGTATAACATGTATGTATCTGTGTCTATGTGTGTGCACACATGTGACAACAGCTTATTGGAATAAGCATAGCACAGCCGAGTTTTCATTTAAACAACAATCCCTCCAAAATTTCTCTTCTAGGCCTAAGAGAAAATATCATTTTCTGAAACTTTCCATTTCTGTTTTTTTCCATTGTTCTGGTCAGTGAAATTTGTGTAAGAGTTCTGTGTTACTTTTCTTACTAATAAATCTTCTGTTGAGCTTGTAAATTTTAATGCTAGTTCAGTTTTTGCAAGCTCTCATTTTTTCCTCAGTGTAAGGTAATTTTTGGTTGGGATGATGTTTTATAACTTAATTACATGAAATGGCTTTTCTTCTAGCCAAAGTAGCATCTTTTATGAAAAAAATTATGTTTGCTCTTGATTAAAAATTGCTTTGGCTTATAACACTTTTTCTGAATATAAGATTCTCATATTATCATTGTAAGAAAAGACTAGAAAATACCAGAGCATACCAAATGGAAAAGAGAACAATCTAAAGACACTAATAACATTTCCCAGATTTTTCTTTCTCTCTGCCTCTGTCTCTCTGTCTCTCTGTCTTTCTCTGTCTCTCTGTCTCAGTCTCTGTCCAGTCTCTGTCTGTCTCTGTCCCTGTCTGTCTCTGTCCCTGTCTCTCTCTGTCTCTGTCTCTCTCTGTCTCTGTCTCTCTTTGTCTCTGTCTCTCTTTGTCTCTGTCTCTCTGTCTCTCTCTCTTTGTCTCTGTCTCTCTTTGTCTTTCTCTGTCCCTGCATCTCTTTGTTTCTGTCTCTGTCTCTGTCTCTGTCTCTCTCTCACTCTCTCTCTTTGTATGTGTGTGTGTGTGTGTGTGTGTGTGTGTGTGCACGCGGGTACGCATGTGAATGCACATAACATACACACATTTGCTCTCATGCACTCTGTTTACTATCACGGCTAACTCTTCTCAGCCATCACATTGGTTACCATTTTCTATGCTGGGGAATACTCTTTAAAAGGTGACGTTTTTTGAAGCTGCATGTGGTGTAGCTAAGACAGTGCAGATAAGAAAGGATTCTGTTGTTTTGTTTTAATTTTTTAAAAAAAAATTTAGCATAGAGTCTCTAGCAGGGCAGTGATTTATCTAAGAACAGGAAAGGAACGGATCCTAACAGCCCCAAATTGGTCCGTTCCTTTCTTTCTTCTGGGCTAAAACCTGAAGGCGTGCTAAAGAATGTAGAATCCAGGTCCTTCTCGTTCCCAGGTCCCTTGAAAGGGCCCTCTGCACTGTGCTAGTTGCAAGCAGTCAGCATGTAGAGAACTGTAGGTGTGACCAGCTCTGAATCCTTCCCCACTGTGTAAACTGAGTTATCTAACTTCTCTGTGTTCCACACCCTCTTCTGTAAGTTGGAGACTTCAAGTAGTATGCTCTCCAAGGAGCTCACAGTGCCGATTCCTGAACAGTGTCGTCTTCTCTGAGCCTGGTTTCTGTGGGTTGTTGCTGTTTGAACAACCTCGAAGGATTCCGTTTCCATCTCCAGCCATTAGCAGGTGTGTTCAAAGGCCTTGAAGGAATCACTTTTGCTTCTGACAGATTTCTTCTCAAGCTCTGCGAGAGCCTGAAGTGCACCCACAGCTGCCATGGAGAGTATGTGTTTAGAGAGAAGTAAGATAAAAGCTTATGTGAATAAAAGGCTTTTAGAAGGCTAAGGAAATTCCAAGTTCAAAGAGCTCCCCATCCCCCCACCTCCCCCACCCACAAGGCAGCAAAATACCATCTCTTGTGTTTCCTTCATTCCCTGCTATGAACATAGTTAAAACAAAACAAACCAGCCCAACAGCTTATCAATAGGCCAGAGGTTTCCAGATTTCCTGATTTGTTCTGACTTATTAGTACTTCTCCAGCCCTTATCACATCCAGTGCAAACAGATGTCTGTGTGAGTCCAGTTTCCCCACACTATTTGATTCTATTTGCTATTCTTGGCTTGAGAAGGAAGAAGGAACATGGCCTACTCCTTGCCCTGTGGTGAGATTGCATTGTAAGGTGAGAGAGAGAGAATAAAGCGGACTCTCTAATCCTTTCTGGTCCTGAGGGGAAAGGCTGGAGTTAGCAGAGGGTGAGAGAGGCTGCATACACTGACTGTGTCTTCATCAGGGAACTCCAAGATCCCACTGAGACCACTTAGGACCCGTCACAGCGGGGGTCGTGGGGTTGGAAAGGGAACCCTGTGTGAGCCTGAAGCAGCTAAGTCAGGTACTCAGATCCATTTTCTGGTAAGGCAGAGATCCCCCACCCCCATTGTGAGGCCCCGAATGAGAGCCTCTTGCAAGGCTCTTGGGGTCTGACCATCCTATCCTCTGAAATGCTGATTTCTGGAGAGAAATGGCTGCACGCAAGGCTCTTATTCATGCAAGGCAAGCCTTCATGGTAGGTTTGTGTTAAGTGAGGTAGTTTTCTTATTCCCTCCATTCGGATAGCATGGTACAGGAAGTAATACCACCTTCATTTCAAAGGGCTCAGCAATGTTGGGACTTTATCTGGCTTTGAAGATCACAAGTCTGTTACATAAAACTTAACATGAGGGGGGAAAAATTCTCATTTCACAATCTTGTCTCTAAGATTTTCTAGTGGCTGCCACCAGATGGAGAGTGTGTGTGAAATGCATCAGTAAGGTCTGTTTTCTCCTGTCTCACAGGGAAAGTAGCCAGTAGTGCTGTGAATGAAGCAGGTCATCTGTGAGCTTGTCATGTATGCAACCACAGTGTCCCACGCAGAGAGCCCAAGTCAGACCATGATTGACAGAGTTCTAGCCAGGAGCTTCCTGTAATGCTTCCCATGCAATGTTATCCCTCTGACTGGGGATACACGGCTCCTTGCTTCATGCGGTCATGTCCCCTGATTGGGAATTCATCATACTCAGTGGCCCCTCCGGGGACAGTGGGCTCTACCATCACATCTCGGCTCCCCATAGTCCTGTGCATAGGTCCTTGATTCTGGCTATCCTGGGCCTTCCTAGTGATCATTCATGTTCTGGACAGGACTTAATCCTAGTGTTTCACGATGGATTCAGGGCTTTGATGACCATAGGAAAGGAGTCTTTGGGACACAGACTATCCAGTGACCCACGGCAAGGCTTGGTTCATTTGAATGGGCTCCTTAAGAAGCACCTTGTGGGGGTTGGGGATTT
The DNA here is from genome assembly GCF_021556685.1 of Rattus norvegicus. NCBI lineage: Eukaryota > Metazoa > Chordata > Mammalia > Rodentia > Muridae > Rattus > Rattus norvegicus. Next base: position 122,366,218 of record NC_141542.1, on the reverse strand, counting down.
AGCTCAGTGGTAGAGCGCTTGCCTAGGAAGCGCAAGGCCCTGGGTTCGGTCCCCAGCTCCGGGGGGGAAAAAAAAAAAAAAAAAAAAAAAAGAAGCACCTTGTGTGTCCAGTGGTGAAGGGTTATGAAGGGCCATGAAACAATGAGACATCAGCATGCGATCAAGTTTGGCACTGGGCTTGGCTTCTCTGCCTCCACCAGTGTTTCTGAGGGACATGGGTTTATGGGAAAAAGTAGAACTGCACTTTTACCCAGCAATTTTCTCTGACTAATGTCCTCTAACTAACACTGAGCTTAGTTAGAGTCAGGTCCTTTGCTATAGCAACCAGAGTCAGAGTTTCATGCATTCCCAAGGAGAATCTGGCATAGACTTGGGACATAGGTCAGTTATAGGGCTAATGCCGCGCTTATGCGGGAACCCTAGGAATACTGCACACATAGACACACACACTCAGAGATAGGTAAGTAGACAGGTAGATAGATGATAGATGATTGATAGATAGATGATAGATAGATAGATAGATAGATAGATAGATAGATAGATAGATAGGTAGAGATAGATGATTGATAGATGGTAGATAGATGATAGATGATAGATAGATATAGATGAATGATAGATGATACATGATTGATAGAGAGATATAGATAAATGATAGATGATTAATGATTGATAGATGATAGATAGTTATAGATGATTGATAGATGGATGATAGATGATAGATATAGATAGATGATTGATATTAGATGATAGATATAGATAGATAATTGATAGATAGATGATAGATAGGTAGGTAGATAACTAGATAGATCATCTCTATGTAGAATTCCTGGTATATATAATTCTACTTTTATAAGCAAAAAATGCCACCTTGTTTGTTTTTTTTTAATAAAAGAATTTCGAGAATTTGGCCACATAACACATGTTCTACATATTCTAGTTCCATTAAGTCATATAACCATACAGAACTTCTGAGAATGGGAGAAACAGCCTTCAAAGGAGCGAGTACTTCAGTTGGTTCTCTAACTCCAAGTAGTCAGCCCTGAAATCACGCATGTACAAATGACACCTAGCCGACTCAGTCGGCTGTATGTATAGTCGTGCATTTATAAACATATGAAGCAATAACAGAGAGAAAGGGGCCATTAATTGAGGGGGGTAGAAGGCATTGGAGAGAAGAGAAGGAAGAGGGGAGATGTGTGATTATGTTTTAGCTACTTTCAGGTTTTTACTTATTGTGTGTGTGTGTTTGAGTGTTTTGATTGCATGTATGTACACACACTATGCGTATCTGGTGCCTAAGGGGGTCAGAAGGTGTTGGAGGCCCAGGAACTATATTTATGGGGCGTTGGAAGCTGCTATGCAGCCATCTCTCCAGTATCTATATATTAATTTTAAAAAGGATATTTATTTTTAAAGAAGAACGGTGGTTTGGTGGTTAAGAGTGAGTTCTAGTCTTGCAGAAGACCTGAGTTCAGTCCTCCCCACTCACAACTGCCTGGAGGTTCAGCTCCAGAGAGATCCCACATCCTCCTCTGTCTCCAGTGGTACCTACAGGCGTCTGCACATACTCCCACACAGATACACATTCATAAACAATTAAAATAGAAGAAGTGTTTGATTGACGCCTATGTACATGTATGTAAATGTCACGGTGGCTGTTCGGACGGGACTAGAGTTTGCAGAGTGTCTGAGGCAACCATCGTGTTCTCCCTGGGATATCAAAGCATCTGCATAACTCAGAAATAAAAAATATGGGAAGTAGTTTAATGATTCTACTTAAAATTAGTGCAACTAATTTAATGTATTTCTGTTATTCCCCCGTGTGCTGTTACAGCACAGCAGTTATTGTCTTTGAAATGAGAGCTTAAAAAGATAATACGGCTTTCTGAAAAATTGCAGTTATGGTACAGAGCCTTGATTGCAAATCATGCGTGTCTGGTGCTGCTTTATTTAAAAGAATGAGATATTTAAATCACCGAATAATCTGTCAAAACCATTAGCTGGTATTTTGAGTCACTTAAAGGATATTTGCTAAAATTTGAGTTAAAAGGGAAATGCAGCGCAAATTCTCTTCCACCCTCTGCTGTTCCGTGACTACATTCAAAGTTGTAGATTTCGTAAACTCTGTATTTTCTGTGGCCGAGACTAACTTGGTCTTGGGTTGGACAATTGGCCTGGAGCCTGCAGAGGTCAAAACAGGGCATTAGATGCCCAGGAACTGGATTTACAGATAGTTGTGAGCTGCCATGAGGGTTCTGGAAATTGAATTCCGGTCTTCCACAAGAATAACAAATACTTTTAACCATGAAAACATCGCTCCAGTCTTTCACATACATGTGAAAGCCATTAAAAGATTTATGTACAGTTTTAGGATCTCACTCTGCCCACTTTGTAGCTCTGGTGGAGACGCTGGGCAGAGGTTGTATTGGACAAAATGCAGACTTGCAGGCATGTGGCGCAGATCAGAGATTCGGTCCAGTTAGGTAAAGATCTAAATAAAAGATATTTGAATTAAAGAAAAGAACATTTATTTAAAAAAAAATAGAGAGAGGGACTGAAGAGATGGTGCTGTGGTCTCGAGTGGGTATTGATCTTGCAGAAGAGCACGGTATCAGGTAATACCAGCAGTGCTAAGCAGAAGACACACCAATCCCCAGCCTCAGGGAGCCCATGATCTGCTCGGTATGATAGCCCGGGCTGTGTGTTTTTCTCATACCCAGATTATCTTTATCCTTGTGCTTGCCTAAAGAGCAGGGGGGCAGATCATAACCCTAACTGAACAAATAAGGAAGTTGAGGCTAGGTAGGGCTTGCTTTCCCAAGCCTCAGAACTGACTGGCTCGGCTTCCGTCTGCCCTGGTTTTGGCTTTGAGGTTTTCCACCACTATGTCAGCTTCCACTCGACTTGGCTTTGGGAACTGTACTTCAAAAGGGTCGCGTGTCCATGAAAGCCATTTCAGAGGAGAGCCTCCTGTATGGTGAGGTTACGAGTCATAGCATGAAGCCTCTGTAGGGAATTACTGAACCAGGGTGGATGGGTAAGGAATCCGGGAGGTAGATTTCAGTAACTATGAGGAAGAGTTGACGAGCCTGTTAGCAGGACAAATGGCTGCCTCCTGAAATGTTGTGTGGTGACTGGAAACCTTGGGCTATAGGTGTGGCGGATAGAATTTAAAAGCCAGACGATGATTATTTCTTTCGGGTCCCCATGTGTGCTCATGGGAACTGTAAGTCATGTGTAAAAAGGGTGTATCCTGGCAAAGCTTAGCCTGGTCCTGATAGGAATGAGCTCTAGGGTGCTTCTGAAGAAGTCACATATATGTGAAAGCCATTTAAAAAAATATGTATATAGTTTTAGAATATTACTTTGCCCACTTTTTGGCTATAGTAGAGATACTAGACAGGGGGTTGTGGTAGGCAAATGTAGACTTACAGGTGCGTGACACAGATCAGAGATTGTCCTAAACCACCGTAAAGATCTAAATGCACCTGGAAACTTCTTGAGCCTTGGGCAAACTGGAGTGGCAAATTTTGTTTGTGTATGTATGTGGGGACATAAATACATGTTTTTAAAATCAAATTGGGAAGTGTGTAGATTTGAGAATGTCAGGGGAGAGGGGCAGTGAAGGAGAGAGCTGAGGGCTGACTTGAGCTGCACTCCCCCTGGCTTATTGGAAAAGGGACAGCAAGGAAGGAGGCTTGAGGCCACTTCTGGCTAACCTCAGGAGGTCCCAAGCAGAGCAGGCCTGGAGGGATGCTTTTGTGTGGGTGGAACAGAGCCACAGGTCATTGCTCTCTGAGGAAGGCAGCAGATGGGGAAGGACTATGAGTTGTGGAGCAATCAGTCAGTTAAAGCCAAGTAGGTGAATGCAATGGACAAGGAGCAACACAGCACGCTGGAGAGGATGCAGGGAACTAAACATAAATAAACATATAAACAAAAAACAAACCAAAACGAAAATGCCCTAAGTTTATTTTAGTATCAAATTTTAATTTTGATATGTATGTATATATGTATGTGTGTGTCTGTGTATGTATATGTGTGCATATACGTATGTGTGTATGCATGTATGTGTGTATGCATGTATGTGTGTATGCATGTATGTGTGTGTATGCATGTGTGTATATATGTATATGTGTATGTGTGATGTATGTGTGTATATATGTATATGTCTGTATGTGTATATGTATGCATGTATGTATGTGTGTATGTACGTGTGTATGTGTGTGTCTGTGTATGTATGTGTGTATGTGTGTAGATATATATGTGTGTGTGTGTCTGTGTATGTATGTACATATGTATGTGTGTATGTGTGTCTGTGAATGTGTATATATGTATGTGTATACATATGTATGTGTGTATGTGTGTCTGTGAATGTGTATATATGTATGTGTATACATATGTATGTGTGTATGTGTGAAGGTATGTGTCTGTGTACGTATGTGTATATGTATGTGTGTGAATGTGTGTATGTGTGTATGTATGTGTGTACATATGTATGTGTATATGTATGTGTGTGAATGTGCATATGTGAGTATGTATGTGTGTACATATGTATGTGTATATGTGTGTATGTATGTGTGTACATATGTATGTGTATATGTGTGTATGTATGTGTATATATGTATGTATGTGTGTATGTATGTGTGTATGTATATATATTCATATTTATGTTTGTATTACTTGTTGCTAGTCTGGGAGAGAACTGAAGCTCTTGTGCATGCTAGCCAAATGCTCTAGCTAAAGTTCCTTTTTAAAAAATTTATTTTATTTATATTTTAAGTGTTGTCCCCCTTCCCAAACCCTCCTCTATGAGCCCCACCCCATCTCCCCTCCCATTCTCCTCTAAGAGGGTGCTCCCCCATCCACCCACCTCCCCCCACCTCACCCATCTAGCATCCCCCTTCTCTGGGCTATCTGAAGCTCTTAAAAACACTTTTTAAAAACGTGGAACAGACTTTGGGGGTCTATGCACAGATTTATTTGAAAACTGGTAAGTGGGGGAATTGAATAAAATAAACTCAAAACCAATGCTTTTAAAGTTTCCCCTTTGTTACTTTAAAATGTTTTCTGTTGGGGGCAGTGAAGAATCTTGTGGAGTGGATGATGGATTTGCATTGCAGTGAGGCCTGGTGAAGTGGCTCTTTGGAATGACTAAGGCTTTGTTTTTCTCTCCTTGAGATAAGGAACACACCCACCATTAGCAGCACATTCTGCCTGGGCTTCCAAGCAGCAGCTCTCTAAGAGCCAGTGGTGTTGATTGGAAGGGCCTCTCAGGTCAGCTCCCTTCACTCAGGAGAAAGGACAGAAGAGTCTGTGCCTGGCATCCAGTTCTCTCTTTAATTGAGCATCACATTAAATTCAGGCTTCTCAAGGTCCCCTGTCCAGAACCACCTCTCCCATTCTGATTGGCTTTTCAGTTCTTAAAAAACGAAACAAAACAAAACAAAACAAAAAAGCCTCTGTCCTGTTTTATTTAAGACACATATGGGTCCTTAATTAAGAAGGTTTTAAAGTCTCAAGATTACAAAGTAATCTTGAACCCAATCCTCTGGAATTTTAACCAAATCACCTAATATCTTTGAGCTCATAGTGTCCTTTCAGTTTTAAATTGAAACTGAATCCCACTGAGAAAACACTCCCCACCTCCTGGAGACCTGAGTTAATTCCCTTCTTTTTTTTCATGCTTCCTTTCTTCAGGAATCAATAATCTTGATTTTGTACAGCAGAGATTTCAACCTTTATAAGTGACGGGATCTATTTCTTCCCTTTAGCTTGGCTGTAATGACACATCTGCATGCAGGATGACAAGAAGTTGACAAATGCAAACCTGGCTTCTCCATTTCCCCGTACACCAGGGGAATGAGGTGGGGGTGTGTTGTAGTAAATATTAAATAAAGGAAGCAGGACACCAAGTACCATGCCACCCTACCTGCTGCCCCTTCTCTGCCTTCTTCTACATTCCCCTCTCTCCTCCCCCAAAACTCTGTGCCCACCTTACTTTTTCACTGCCCAATCACAGGCCTTGCCTTATCTTGTGCCTGCCCTCACCTGCATATAGACATCGATCCATAGGGGTGCTCCCGAGGAGGACCACAGAGTCTGTTTCTGGGTTAGGTAATACAGTAGGGGTACAAAGCCATTTTCCTGATAGATAAGAAGTCTCCCGGATACCCCTCTTCCCTGGGGCATGGGAATTCTTACAGCTATTGGAGTTACCGCTCCATTAGAGCGAGCCCCACCATGGATGTTATAGAATTTGCTAAGTTGTGTATGTTGCGCTGATGATGACCCATTTGAAACAGATCACAAGATATGGATGCATAAAATCTCAGGGCAAGTTGACAGGTTTACAATAGTTGTTATATAGCATTTCCAGGTGGTCACGTGTTCAGCTTCGTACCCTCGAAGGGGGAAGCCCCTGTAAAGGCACAGTGGGGGCACAGAACAAAAGGGGGGTCTTCTTGCATGACATCAATGGCTACTCGGTACCAGATGTTGACTTCAGTGCATCTCTCTTCCCTGTAGTTGACGCACCTACGATGCGAGACAGACTTGGCATTTTGGAGTTCATAGCTGTCCTTGCTTCCAAGTTGTGCTCTCCTTGGCGTTCCTCACATGAAGAGTGGGCCAGTTTGCTGCCGGTATCCGTCAAGGAAAGCAGAGCTCAAAGACATGGTGTCATTAGCTCAGAACTTACCTGGGGATAAGGGTCAGGTTGGAGACGGAGTTTGCATCTAATGGCTCAGTCTGCCCTTGCTGCTTTACCGTTCAGGTATAGATAGTCCGAGGGTGTGTCCATTAGCATTGCCTGCCCACTTAATAGATCTAGAATCGCCTGTGAGACAAACCTCCGAGCATGTCTATGAGAGAGATGATAGACTACATTAACTGAGGTCAAGAGATCTGTCTACTCCAATTTGCAGTTCTCTCTCTGTCTCTGTCTTTCTGTCTCTCTGTCTCTGTCTTACTGTCTCTGTCTCTCTGCCCCCACCCCCTCTCCTAACTTTTCTGTGGGTACAATATGACCAGATGCCTCAAAACTCTGCCACTAAGCAGAATTTAGTCTTCCCTTTGATTTCCATATTCTTAGCTTCCCCCTCTTCTAGCCGCCCCCCCCCATCTCCACCCTCTCTGACCCTAAGCAAACTCTTCTTAAGTTGCTTTTGTTAGGCGTTTTGTGACAATAATGAACAAATAGAGCACTGACGTGAATGGCCTGCACATTTCAGCGATGTAGGTCATGGTCTAGAAACCCTCGCACTACAGTGTCTGGTGTCATTTCTAGGAGCAGAAGGCTCCTGGTCCAATTCCTGAGATGCCACCGTCTGAGTTGAGGTGGCCCAGGCAGGCTCTCAGGATCGGCACATCTGTTCTCATTAGGGAAGTGAAAATTGCAGCCATCAGCCCTGCCTGGAGTCTGGAGAGAATGCGTGTCACAGCCGGTAAATGATCTAAGCAAACGATTTTGATGTGGAGATGGTTTTGGAAGGAGCTGCAAGGACCTAATGATGAAGGAGAGCTGAACCATCCCTCGCCCCAGCATGCTGCTGTTTACCGTGGGAATTAGCATGACAGATTAGTACACTGCTCCTCTGAGAAGCTGTGAAAATGTCTAAAAAAATTTCAGTGATTGCCTCAGAACCCTAAAGAGTCTTATGTCAGCAATTAGCAGGAACAGTGTTTCATTAAATCCATCAGCTTTCCAAGGCCGCGAGTCCTCACACGAGAGTCTGCAGAAATCTCCGGGATTATCCACACAGCTTCCCTGACAGTGTGCCGGGACTGCGGTGGTGTTAAGGGTTTTAAGGGAGCACGCCAACGCTGAACAGTAGTGGGGCATGGGGTCTCTATAAGCAGTTACACGTGCGTCTCTTGCATTCCAAGTGCACGTTACATAGACCATTGCTAGCAACATTATGCGCAGGATCTCACCCACTCCTCTGAGGCCTGCCGGGGGCTTTGAGTTGAGTTACTGAAATGCTGTGGTAAAATTGGTCCCTTCCAGACCCTTCCAAATGCTTCCCGGAAAGATTGCTGGAAGGTTCTGAGCTCAGGCTGCGTGCACACTGAGGAGACAGGGCTTTGTTCCTCCGTCCTGTGGCCTCATCTGATGTCTCAGAGTGAGCTCTGCATTCTTGGTCTTCTACAAAGCCATCTTCGTTGGTTCTGGTAGCGGGACCACCCAGCAAATATTCCACACCTTTGCTGAGTTCTTTGATTCCTCAAATGACTCCCCTTGATCCCGGCCGGAACCCTTGCCTTCCCTTTGATTTCCATATTTTTAGCTACCAAGCTCTCACAATTGCTTGTCATTTATCTCTGGGGTCTTTCCTGTCCTCACCCTTTTAGAACACAGGGTGGCCTTTGAGGAGTCCAGATTAGAACCAAGAGTGCTTCCTATGTCACCCTGGTAGACGGCCACACGAAGCTCTCTGGGAATCAGTACCATATTTCTTTCCAGGTGATCTGTCACTTGCAGGACCCCTTCCGTGCGGTATTCAGAGATGCTCCAGAACAACCCCGTCCCTCCCTCCTTCCCTCCCTGCTTCCCTCCCTCCCTCCCTCCCTTCCTCCCTCCCTCCCTCCCTCCCTCCCTCCTTCCCTCCCTCCCTCCCTCCCTCCCTTCCTTCCTTCCTTCCTTCCTTCCTTCCTTCCTTCCTTCCTTCCTTCCTTCCTTCCTTCTGTTGATTCTATCTTGTGAATTCTCCAGGACCTCCTTCCCTCCTTGGCTTGACTCCTCTCTAGAATCGAGGAATTCTAAGTGCTCTCTTGTTGTCACCATTGTCCCCCCTGCTCTGGGATTCCCATTTCATGGCAAAGAGGGCAGAGTCCTTGTCAGCAGCCACCAGGTGGTGAAGACTATGCTCTCAAGTCTTCTCTGAATGCAGCTCTTTGCAAACCTCCATGCTCCCTCCTGGCCTCTCAGTACCTTTAGGTCCTAGAGCACTCGAAATGAAAAGACCTCCCTCTGTGGACATCCAGGTGCCATGGTGGTGGAGGTGGCTTTGCTTCTGCTGTCCGTCGCTTTGTAACAGGAAGCCCCGCCCCCATGTCCACTCTGGTATCTTTCTTCTTTTTGCAGTTTGAGAAATACAAACCCATAAAATAAAAATCCAACCCCGTGTCATGACATTTTGCCTTCTCCAAGATACCCAGAAACTGTTCCTTTAGACTAGCAGTTGTACACACAGGACTTAGTGCATCTGACCTCAGGTGGACTTTAGCCCTGGCCTTGTTCTTCCTGCAAAGTTCTTTTCTCGTCTTATTGGCTAACTATTTTCCACCATTTAAAAAAAAATTCCTGGGGGTTGGGGATTTAGCTCAGTGGTAGAGCGCTTGCCTATCATGCCCAAGGCCCTAAGTTCGGTCCCCAGCTCCAGAAAAAAAAAAAAAATTCCTATCCCTGGCCTCAGGTAACTTATTTGTGAGCATCCTCCTCCTGGACTCTGGTTAGACTCGCGAGTGGATTGCATGTCATCTCAGTTGGGCTCCCCTGTCTTTGGTTATCAGTTTATACACTTTGTTTACCCAATTTATTTGCTGTTAGAGACAGCTTGGAGTTCGTCTTTCAAAGGATGGAACTATTTTAATTAGCGGGAAAAGCTCTTCTTATTTCCCCTTGTATGAATTATTTACATGGACAAGAACTAACATCCATATGTAACAAATTAGAACGTGTCATTTTCCTATTAAATGTCCCTAAGAGAACAAACAATGAATTATTTATACATCCATGGAAAAACCAGAACTAACTCCTTCTGAATGCTCACAGGGAAGACTCTAGGTTTTCAGGAAAAGTGATTGGTTTTTCGTTTTTGTTGTTGTTGTTTAAAAAGAAATCGCTACTTACGATAAAAAATGAGACTCATTGCAAAAAAAAAAAAAAAAAGAAAAATGAGACTCATGCTATCATTAAATGAGCTCTTGTTTTATATTCCTTCATTTTAAATACTTGTAATTTTAATGAGTAAGTTGATTGACAATGCAGGGTCCAAGGCTTGTTACCTTGATGTCTGTCCTCCCCGGCAGGTGAATAGTTCTTCAGAATTGAATACACTAATGTTTTGTTCAAAGTCCTTAGAAACAGTGTCCTTAATGTGTAGCGAGCCTCCGGTAAGTGCTAGATTCTCCTATTCAGAAACAAGTGTCCTTCTCTTTTCAGAACCACTTTCCCCGATCCGTTATATCTTGCCTTGAATTATTCTTATTTTTAAACATATTTTCCAGCTAAGCGTCCTTTAAGATTACAGAGAACTTTGTATGTTGTGAGGGATTAATAAATTATTTATCTATTGAATAAATAATGAACGTGTAAACATTCTCTTAAAATTTAAAGAGCTTTGATTATTTGAAGTTCTGTGGTCCTGAGACCAAACACGAGCACAGACAAGTTAATGCCTGGAATAACTCAGAAAAGCCACCAGAGACAGGAGTCCTGCGGGACCAAGCAGAAGTCACATTTGCCTGTTTAGAGCTTCTTGGCAGAAGCAGTTCTCCTAAATGAACAGGATATATGACAGGCTCAGAGACCTCCAAGGCACTGTAAAAACTCTCAGAATGCCCTAGTTCAACTACGTTTGATGGAGTTCCCCATTTGCTTAAGATGAGTTACTTGGTTTATTTATGACTCACGAGGATAGGAAGAAAAACAAGAAGGGGGCAGAGGTGTTGTAGGCTCAGGGTTGCTTCTGTTTCCTGGCTGTAGGCATGGGGCATAGGGCAGCATTGAAGAAAGCATTTGCAAGGGGTGTGTGCATGTGTGTGCATGTGTGTGCGTGTGTGTGTGTGTGTGTGTGTGTGTGTGTGTGTTTGTGCACGTGCGCACATGCGTATGCATGAGCCACATGTATACAGGTGCCTAGAGAGGCCAGAAGAGGCCATTGGATCCCCTGGAACTGGATTTAGAGGTAGTTGTGAGCCATCTTACCTAGGTGCTGGGAAGCAAATTAGGTTCTCTTGAAGAGGAGCCAGCATTCTTAACTACCCAGTCGTGTCTCCAGCCCTGTCTATTTATTTGTAAGTTTTTATCCTGTGCTGTGTTCATAGCTTTATCTCTCGTCAGTGAGGGGAAAACTGCCTCTCTCCAACCTTAACCCCGCTGCTGGTCCTCGGTGGTAAGCCGTCACTTCTCCCATGACGTGTGAAGGGTAGTCAGGCAGACTTCTTCTATGCCCTCTTGTCTACCCCTGAGCTTTTGCAATGCCTTAAATCTAGCAGGCGTTAGATTTGGATGGATAGATAGGGATGTGGAGGACACAGCATCCAGGTAGAGGAGACACGGTCACTCAGCAGAGGTGGTTCATTGCCAAATCCCTTTTGGGTCCCCCCAGGCTCAGTATCTTGCCTTCAGGGTAAGTCATTTGCTTATGAACGAGCACATTGGATTATTTGGTCAACACATCGTGTGTCCTTGACTTTTAAGCTGAAGCCTCTTCCAGGACAGGAGTCTGTTCACCTCATTTGTCCCCACAATGAGTAAGAGCATCATGTATTTCAGAACTGCCAGGCTCACGTAGGAGCAGTGTCTACAGATGAGATAGAAACATGGTGGATTTTCTGCAGGTGCCTACTTGTAAGGACATGAAGTTGGCTTATGGGGCCATCAGTGAAGGGTCGGGCTTAGGATGAGGGGAGTAGTCTACATAGTTTGATGAAATCCAAAAGACTACAAAGAACAAGGTGCATTTTGAATGGGGCCTGGAAGGAAGTAATAGATTTTAAAAATGGTTTCCATTGGAGACCAAGCATGAGGACATTGCAATGAGAGACAGTAACAGAGTTGATGGCAGCTGGTGATGAGGACCACACCAGCGATGTCCTTTTAATTGAATGTTTGATTATTTGCACATGTATATTTATTTAAGTAAAATTATGTATTTTGTCAAATCTAATATTTTTTCATTTTTTTCCATTATGTCCTATCCTATTGACATTGGACATACTTCAGTGTAATTTTTTTTTGATTTAGGTTTCTGTGTGCATGAGTGTATGTGTGTGTGTGTGCATGCATGTGTGTTGTATGTGCTGTTTCTTTTATGCACCAAGATACCTTATGATCAAGTTTACAAAAGGATATTATAGTTGCATGTTGCTGTGCCGTTGCTGTGTGGTCAGATGTGTCCCTGGGAGAAGAGTGGAAGTGGATAGGGTCATGTACACCTGCCCATTATTCGTCTCAGGGGCCACTCGCCGTGTAATACACACCCGCTTGTATGCCACGCTCTGTGGAGTGTCTTTAAATTACGCTTTTATGCTCTATGTATATTTTATATTCTTTTCATTTCCTCCCTATTGAAATTGTTTTGGAGGGTAGGAAAATGTATAATAGGTTCTTAATAACCATCAAAATATATGCATATTGAATATTTAAGAAGGTGACTCGGGTATCAATGAACTGAATGGAATTATTCAAAGTGCCGTTACAGTTTAGGGCTCCATTCCAAATATTGAATTCTTCATGGCACGAAACGTTACTCAGAATGTATTTTTGCTATTTTTTTGTGTTTTCCCGGTGCTTTGAAGAGTAGTGGATAATTTCACAGATGGGTCAGACAGGGATTAAGCTTCCCAACTTAGTGTTTGATTGGCTTTGCCATCGTAGGGGCTTGGGCATCGATGTAAGCAAGGGGGAAATGCTTAGATTTTTCCCAGGAAAACAGAAATTCTTTGCATTTTTATCAGTGCTGAGTATATACATATATATATATATTATATATTTAAGACCTTTTAGCTTTTAAATGGCTAGTGGTTCAGTGAAAACCCATTTAATCTACCAAACAGAAAAAAAAAATCAATGACTTACAATGAACATGGTCCCTCAAGCATCCGGTGCCTCGGGTGTCATGGAGAGACACAGCCAAGTGAACTACTAGGAAGAACTAAGAATAAACGCCAGTGAAGAAGATTGCATTGTAAAGGGGGACGTATTCTTTTTATAAATATTGTTTATTTTCTTGTCCGTTGATTTAGTACAAGTGCATAATGGGCTTTGGTCTATCTATTCCCCTCTTCTACCTTTCAAATGCTGCTACAGCCTCCAGCCATGTGGCCACCCTACTCATATAGACTCACTTTTTATTCAAGCCACGGAGTCTGTTTAGCTACCAGGCTGTAGAGCGGTGCAGCCATCCACTGGAGTGGTCAACACTCTCCAGACTCTTAGACTTTGATCCCCAAAGAGAGCTGACTCTTCACTCAATCGGAGTGAGACTTTGTGAGCCCCTCCCCCAGTCATGCTTGAGTTTATGCAGGTTTTGAGCGTGCAGCTGTGGGCACTGTGTGGTCTTATGTGACACGACCCTGTCGCCTCCAGAAAACACCATTATGTGGCAGGCCTCCACACCCTCTGCCTTTCCAATCGTTCTCCCTGTGCTTCTTCCATGATTTGTGAGCCTTGACAGGTAGCATGTGCTGAGGAGATGATGTCTAGGGCTGAGTACTCCGCAGTCTAAGACTCTGGGAAGACAGAAGCCGAAGGTGCGAGTGTTGGCTGTGAGTGAGACATGCACACTGCTTGGTGGTTCAGGGCTCATGCCCTGAGGAAAGATGGGATAGGATGCTCTAGTGGCAGCAAGCTTGTATCCTTGGCTGAGGCTGCTGAACAGACTGTCTTCAGAGGCAAAACCATGAATTACTATTTAAATTGCAGCTATAGTTTAAGTGCGTTTGTTAATTTAGTATTGTTGAATGGATCCTTACGTTAATTTTAGATTTATTAAGAGAATCAGGAAGAATTACGATAACGCTCTATTATCTGGCTGTTCAAACCTGCCAGCCGTTAATGTTCACTCTTGATATCTTGATTTGGAAAGAATCTGTATAGTCAAAAACGAGGAGTATTTCTCAATACGTCTTTTAGAAAATCATTTTCTTCCAGTTTCCCCTTCTGATCTAGGATGTATCCTAATACTTCTTAATGTAATCAAATGTTAAATTGAACAATTAATAATACTTACAAGTCCTTTTCTTTAGTGTGGAAAACTAGAATACCTTGGATGCTTAACTGCATTTGTCTCCTTAAGGCTGTGTTTTTTTTGCATGTTACGCTTTCTAGTTCCTGGGTGATCATATTAGGAGCCTTATTTCCAGCACTCAGTGTTTGCCATCATTGGATTGATGTAGATGGTCCCATGTGCTTCCCTTCTTACATGTGTTGAGCGGCTAGCTTCCCTCCTTAAGAGTGTAGCACACGTGGTTCTTGCTGTATGGTCACTGGTTCCTTGCCAGAGAGCAAACAACCTGCTTTTACATTATCTTTAATTTCTACTTAGAATATCTCTCTCCTTAATGCAGCTAAATCTTTAAAATAGTAGATAGCAAAATCAAAACCAACCTTGTTGTCATGATTGTTTTACTTATAATTAACCATAAACCTGCTCTCGGACTGTGATAAGGCTCTCTGACGTCTGATCCAGGTTGACAAGTCAATGTTTTTATTCTTATCCCTTTTATGCGTATCCTCCATGTGCCTCACACTTCTTTATACCCTCACCCTGCAGAAATACCCTCAACTAGGAATTTTTTTAAATTTTTATACATATGTGATGCATTTATTTGGGATAATAAATTTGAGAATGTTGTGGCTAGAGAGGAGCTGTAGTCATGGAGAAATGAGATCGTAGGAAAGTGGAGGTGACAGATACTGATGGGAGAGGGAAGTGACACTTACGACGGGTTTTTCTTGTCTTAGAAGGCCAGTGTAAGCATTGTATATATTTGTAAGACAATGAGTAGTACTCAGTATCACATCGTGGGCCAGTAAAGCTTGGCTGGTTGAAAGAAAATCAGACGTCACCGCAGGAACTTTCGGTGTCTACTTGAAGAAACCAACTAAACAAAATATTTACACCATCCCCAATTATCTGATGATGACATCATGATGATGACATCATGATGATGACATCATGCTTATTTGTGATGACCGCATCGTCAAGTGGCTCTGTGATAGTGGAGGCCGAAGGTGCTGCTGTTTGCATCCATTTGGGATGCTGGGATCTAGAAGCCATCCCAGGTAGAAGCATTGGGATCCTCCGCAGAAATGGGTTTCCATAGCAGTGACAGCACACAGTATGCCCACCTCCCCACATCTATTCTAACAATCAGGCTTCGATTTGAAGACTTATATAACTGATAGCGACCAGACTGAATTTACTTTATATGTAGAAGCAAAACATACATTTTTTCCATTTCCCTATCCTTTGTAAGTCATTTAAGACATGGTCAGAAATACCTGTGCCCTTAGGAAAGAAATGGAGAGAGAAGCCGAGGCTTAGTAAATGACGCAGTGTGATATATAACTGTGCAGAATCACTGTCGTAGGGACATAGCACATGCCCCTTCCCTCGTTAAGAAGCACACATCTTCTTGATATTAGTAATAAAATGGGTACTTTAATTGTACCCTATAAACCTAAGATATGGGCAGTTATATAAAGCCACGCTTCTATCCCTGGTAGATACATCTACTTACTAAATCTCTTTTTCAGGGTTTTGACAGGATACGGAGAACATTGCGATTAATGAAAGGAAAATTCTAAATGGAAGAATTTAATTCATCAGCATTAATTTCTCATGACCAGAGAACAGTGTAGTAAAGAAAAGTGAAGGATTTATCACACGTTTTCTACTAACCCGACCCTGCTCTATATTCTAATCATCCTAAAATGCCCATCGGGTTTACAGAGGAAGTTGAGGCTCGGGAAGGGTCCATCAATGGTCCAAGACAGACCCAAGTCTGCTGAGGAGGACACTTACACCAGCATGTCCTCCAGGGTCTAAAGACAGCTGTCACTGTCCTGAGTCCTGTGGCATCCAAGAAGGATGTTCCTCCAATTGTGTCAGGAAAGAAAAGTAAGTGAATATTTGTGTTGGGAAGAGATTGTTTTCTCATATAGCATGACCTTAAATTATATCAAATGTCAAGAAGTTTTCAGACAAGACTCACTTTTCTCCCCCACACCCACGAAGAATACACCTCCCAGCGCTGTGCCAGGAGGCATTGGAGAGTGCATTGCCCCCTGCCTGGGAACCATTTGTTCTCTCTTAGAGGCTGGATTTTCTCTTAGAAGTTGGACAGACTTCCCTCTAATTCTCCCGTCTTCCTTACAATTTCCTTTCCTAATCCTAAGCCCCACGGAGGTTTGATTACATTGGTTGGTGGCATTATTCTGTCAACAGCTGGGCGAGACCGAAGCTGGAAAACAGACAGTTCGAGGTCAGGAAGCTAAGCAGCCAGAAGAACCAATTTGTCAACTTAAATCATCTGGGAGTGGGAAAAAAAATATATATATATATATACATATTCCAGAGTGTGGGGAATAAAGGGTGCTTCAGGCCTCTGTGTTTCTCCGTTTTCTAGTTCCGGGTTATGCTTCCTCCTTCACAGCTTTTGCGTGTGGGGTGGGAGGCGTGCTTAATGCTGGCGTTCTTGGTGAGAGCCGCAGAGATATGTGCATTTGTTTCTGGCTTCAGTGTTTATCGTGAATACCGTGAGTAGTTTTTATCCTTCTGACTCAGGGACCTATTCCACACCAGCTGCGCACGTGAAGCTTTACCCTTAGCCTCTCGACCCTTACTTCATTACTTTAAAAACGACTTTGTAATATTTACCTCTTAACCAGGGGGTGCACTTTTCATAGGTAGGGGCCAAGTTTTGGAGGGCGAACTTTACTTGCCGGCTTTTACAGAAACATCTCTGAGGGGTTTGCTGCAGATGTGCTGCGTGGAATGCCATAAAGCTAAAATAGAGGCCGATTCTCCCAAAGATGCATTCTCACTCTCTTTATCCCAGCAAATAAATACGTTTCTTCTGTGAGGCAGGGGTACGCACAGCCGAACACACAGAGTCCTCATGGGTCTTTCAATTGCACTTTGGTTTCCCCTAGAACAAGACTTTATGAAAATCGAACTTCTTATGCCCACATGACACAAATTCACTTCTTGGAAATGTCTTTTCTTACTGAAGATTAAACTACATTTATTTATTTTTGCATGAATCCGTGCTTTTCCAGTTATTTTAGTGGACTGTGAAATCCAAATTAGTACTTACTCAAATAGCAAGGCAAATAGGAAATTTATAGCAATCTAGGCTCTTGTGAGAGCTATACAAAGAAAAGTTAACTTTCCCCCCCAGAATATTCTTTTTCCTTTCGTTTTGCCCATTGTGTTCAAGCATACCGGCAAAATTAGTAGATAGTTTCTTGACTTCCCAAGCATCATATGATCCAAGCAGTGTCAGTAAGCTCAAGATGTAAAAGTGAAAAGCATTGCCAGTAACTGCAAATCATGTACCTGAACCTATTGTGTAGCTTGGGATGATTTCCAACAAAATCATTTATTGGTTACCGTATATGATAACGAGGATATTCTTTCCTTAAGTGGCACCTATGAGGTGATATGCCTGAATGGAGTGTCTTACACTGTTGGGGGGTTATTCTCAGTAAAGGTGCTTTGAGAATAATTTTTTTTTTAAACAACGAGAGAAGAGATTTAAAAACACATACGCTGTTTTTTTGTGTTTGTACATTTGGGGTACTACCTAATGTTTTTCCAATTCCTAAATTGAATGACCCCCGAAAGGTGAACGTGGTAATAGCTTGGCACCCAGCCTTTGGTGCTATTTGGAGGTGGTTGAAACTTCAGAGGCTACAACAGTGAAAGCGAAGTCACTTGGAACTTGGTCTTCAGTAGCACACAGGGATGTGTGTGGGATCTACTTGTCTGTCTGTCTGTCTGTCTATCTATCTATCTATCTATCTATCTATCTATCTATCTATCTATCTATCTATGTATCTCTATTTCTGCTTCCCAGCCACCCTGAGATAAGCAGTGTTCTATAGCAGTACCTAATTAAATACTCAAATTGATCCCTGTGGAGATGGCGCGATCCCCGCTATGCACCCCAATATTCTGGGTTTCCAAATAAAAGACTCATACATACTGCACACAGCCTTTATATTTTGATAAGCCTTAAATAGCTCAGTGGCTGTGCCACTTCCTACCCTCCGTATGGCCAATCCACCTCCCTCTGATATTCCCAAGTCATTATTTACTAAAATTTAAATTCCATTTTTGTTGCCCTAGATCTTGGGGCTGCTCTTCCACATTCCTGCATGGCGGCCATGTTCCCCGTCCTGTGCCTTCTCCTCTCCTCCCCCCACTTCTCTTTTGGCATGGTGGATCTCCTCCTTCTTTCCCTTTTTTTGGTCCCTTGCCAAGAATCCTAAAAGTCCCATCTCTGTCTGCCCTGGCCAGCCATTGGCTGCTGGCAACTTTATTTACCAATCAAAATCAGAGTGTGTGTCTGGGGCGGGGGGGGGGGGGGTGTCCCTCTGTGTCTTGTGTTCAGAAGTGCAGATTCTGGTGCAAACTTGGGGATCCAAATCAACATAATACAAGCAGCATTAGACTAAACCCACAACAGTATCCCTCCATGTCACCCACGGTGACCTGCCATGCCACAGGCATAAGAACAGTAGCTCAGCGACCGTGCTCTGAGAGAAGCCTCTAGGACTTCGATTCCTCTTTCCTTTAAGTTATCTCAAATATTTGATGAGAGTGGTGCGGTTTTCCAATGGGGAATGCCTCACAGCACACTGTGTCAACGCTTTAAACAAATTAGTTGGATGGACTCCACAGCGGTCCGTCTAGAACGCTCAGTTATATACATTGTTAGCTCTGTTTGTTCCAATGTAAAGGCTACCATTAATTGTCAACCTGATAGAATCTAGAGTCATGCGGAGACAGGCTTGTGGGCATCCCTGTGGAGGTCAACCTGATTGCATTAATTGGTGTGGGGGCGGGGCCTGCTCACCGCCAGTGCTGCCCTCTCCTGGCAGGAATCTAAGCAGGGAACGGGTCTGGGTACCAGCCAGCATTCCTTATCTCTGCTTCCTGATTGTAGATGCTTAAACCTCTTGTCACCTTGGCTTTGAAGCCATGAGGAGCTATATCCTGGAAGAGAGCCTGGATAAATCCAATCTTCCCTAAGTTGACTTTGTCAGAGTATTTTATCCCAGCAACAGGAAATGTAGCTGAGACCCATGAGTTCGTTCCTAAGATGCTTAGGTGTGGAAAGACAGTTGTTCCATAGAGAACTGGGTCTTTTATAAGCGTTGTATCTATACTGCCTCTAAAGAAGAGAAAAAGGCAAGAGGGAAATTTAAGAGTCAGTGGGGAAAACATTAGAAAAGTCTTAGAAAAGAATTGGGTTTCAGTCTCAAGTGGAACAGGGCTGGGAGTGGGGCTTACAGAACTGCTACTGTAACCAGACGTAAATCCACGCCACACATGGGATTCAGAGAAGGCCTGCCAGTGAACAGCAAATACTGTTATTTTGTCTTAACTCTCATTTTGAAACACCATTCCCACGTAGTGAGTATCCATTCTCTATTTTCCTGCCTCAAACTTCAACAAGACACTCTTGCCTTCCTGATCATCTTTCATTATTCGGCATAAGATTTCTTGGCAGAACTCATTTCAGTTAATCTATACATAAAACACCCATTAAGGGTGCCAAGGATTGTTTATTCTCTTATTCTAAAGTACTTAAATAGACAATGAATTTAGTTTTGTCATAATCTTTACATATGTGAGTAGGTAGGTCTTGCAATCACTGGAAGAATTTTTTAATTGCAACACAAGAAATATTTAATTAAACATTAAATAAATGTTTAATTGGAGTGAAAGCAAGCTTCTAATTGAATCATATAAAAATGGATTTAAAATAATCCTCCTTATTTTTCCGGGTGTGTTTGGTTCAAGATTAGGTGTGGTTTTGTGCCTCTGATTTAATCCTGTTTGCCTTGACTTCTATGACCATTTCAACAATTCCAGGAAAATTTTTAGTATTGAGAAATGGAATGGATTCATGACCCACCTATGTTATCAAACTGAGAACATTTGTTTCTCTATTGTTTAGGTCACTTCTGTTAAATGAGATTTTGTCCAATGATATTGGATTTGCACAGAGTACCTGAACAGTGTCCAACAGTCTATGCCAATATGGACTTTATGTTGCTGTTTTTAAAGGTTTATTTTATTTTTGATAGTGTGTGTGTGTGTGTGTGTGTGTGTGTGTGTGTCTGTGTGTGTCTGTGTGCCTGTGTGCATGTCTGTGTGTGTGTGTGTGTCTGTGTGTGTCTGTGTGTCTGTGTGTGTGTGTGTGTGGTCCATGTGAGCGCAGGTGACTGCAGAGGCCAGGAAAGAGCAGTCAATCCCCTAGAGTAATGTTTCTCAACCTGTGGGTTGTGACCCCTTTGGCAAACCTGATCTCCAAAAATATTTGAATTGCAATTCCTAACAGTAGCAAAATTACACTTATGAAGTAGCAATGAAAATAATGTTATGGTGGAGGGTCACCACAATGTGAAAGACTGTATTACAGGGTCGAAGCATTTGGAAGGTTGAGAACCACTGAGCAAGATCTAGAGTTATAATCCATGAGCCACCCATGATGGCTGCTGGGAACTAAATGGAAGTTCTTCCCCAGGAGCTGTGTGTGTGTTTCTAACCTCTGAGCCAAATCTCCCCTGCCACATTCCAATATGGAGCATTGAGTTTCCAGTCTTAGCTAGTGGCAGAAGTCCTCGCGGCCAATTAACTGAGTAGACCGTAAACCATTAACAAGTTAGGCTGTACCCAGCTGCCTGGTTGGTTGGTTGGACATCAACTGGGCTTCTCTTTAAGGCTTTCTCATTGCTTTGCAGGTGGGTGTTCTCTCAACTTCCTCCCGTTCTGGTTGTCTGGTCCCCAAACCACTTTTGTTTTGAGTGCTTTGCTCAGACAACCTCAAGTGGATTTAATAAGTTTAAGGAGTTTTCCTTTTCTTTTTTATTCCTTTTTTAACGCCTTCTAATCATTAGAACACAAGAGGCGTTCTGAGGAGGAGTGTAGAAATTGTAGTGTCAGGATGCTGAGGTGTGGCTTGGGTCTGGAAAACCATGAAAGGCGCAAATAACCAGCACAAACCATGTCATCCCAGAGGCAATAGATGTGTGAGCAGCGTCCGCACCACTGAGCAATGCTGCTCATTTCCCCTGTCAGGCCAGTCATAACTCAGCGTCCACTGCAGCCAGAGACCAGCCCAGGAGGCTGCTCTCTTAATGCGTGAGGAAGCTGCAAAATAAAAACTTACCTAGTGTGCAGCATTGCAGAGCAGACTCTTCTGCTCCTGGACTCATCTGTGGTGGGCAGGACCCCATAGAAATTCACTTGAACCTTAATATTAGAGCCTATTCCTTGCAGTCTGGAAAGCAGGCAATGGGTGTGTTGTCCTATGGAGCCTTGGTCTCTCCCCATATAGGGGCATTGATATTTTATTAGGTGGTATCATCATCATCATCATCATCATCATCATCATCATCATCATCATCACTACTGCTATTATTATTAGAGACAGCGTCTTACCATATAGACCTGGCTATCCTGGAACTCCTTATTGTACATCAGGCTAGCCTTGAACTCTCAGAGCTCTTCTTGCATCTGTCTCCAGAGTCCTAGAGTCAAAGGTGCCCCATCAACCCCACCCCGATTCTTTTTATTTAAGGATTTAAGGCATAGTCTCAGTCCCCCGCCTTAAGCTCATCAGTGCCAGTATTCTTCATCAGTTTATAATGGTAATTTCAGCCATACCAGTCACAAGGGACCCGAGTATATAACCCTAAGACAGGGCAGACTCTTTCTGCAAGCTCTGTGGGGCAATCCTTTTACTGGGGTTATTTTTGGTGAGCCTGGAAGTGGGGAATGGGAAGTACTACGAGATGTCAGGTCTCTTCGCTAACCTAGAGCTTCAGGTGGCCACACAGGCACCAGCAATAGCATTGTTCCTGTGCTCTGCCTATGCTAATAAGCAGAGCGTTAGCACTGCTTTCCCTGCAGGACTTACAGTCTAGTGAGAAGAGGTGTTTCAGCATACCTCTCCCCGGCTCTGCGACACATGTCATCTGAGATGTGCAAGGACATGATGACCTTCCAGGAGGAGAGCAAGTCAAAGCAGGAAAAGAAACCCAGTGTGCAAAAACCTGTGATGGAAGGGGGTGTGGCTTTCCTGGGAGAAGGGAGAAATGAGTAGAGTGGTGAGAAGCCAAGGAAGATGGGTAAGATAGGGCCTCCTCACAAGGGGTCCTGCTCCTCCTACCCCACAAAGCTCCAAGCAGGAGGTCAACCTCACCACTCTTCACTGGGAGAGGATTCGCCAAGAGATCTTGATGGCCAGAGATGTCTCTGGTGTTTTCTCTCTGTAGATCTCCTTATAAGTTAATGGGCATTTGAGCTTAGAGGCCCATCTAAGTGGCCATTGTGCAGTTGTACACATGCTAAGAACGCAGATAGAATTGGCTTCTTCTTTGACGTCCACACATCCTCATCACCGGTATCACCATCATCATTCATCCTCTTCCTCTTCTTCATCTTCCCATTCCTCCTCTTCGTGGTCTATTTCTCCCCCTCTTCTTCCTCCGCCTCCTCATGCAAACGGATTCCTGGTGAAAGGCAGCAGGGTTTATTTAGGTGGCACCTGTTAGAGTGGCCTCGGGCATCCTTTGCCAGATGACATCTGTGTCATCTAGCTGGCCAGTCGGGCTGGTAGTCGGGTGTCCTCGCCCAGCGTGTGAGCTTTGATAGCTATGGCTGATGCTGTAATCTTCCAGAATCTCCAGGGACTCACAAGCTGCTGAGCCACGCCATTAAACTCCAGCGGCGTGGATGAGAATGTCACTGGGAAGCCACTTCACGGAGTCACTCAATTAGGACTGACATTACTGGGGTAGTTGGAGAACTAAGTGAAGAGGGGGAAATTGTTCTTTTTTCTTTCTTTCCTTCCTTCCTTTCATTTTATTTGTTTGTTTGTTTGTTTGTTTGTTTGTTTGTTTGTTTATTTATTTATTTAAAGGAGAAACACAAACAACGTTTTAGCCAGAAACAGCCCAGTGGAGTGTCAATTTGAGGCAACAGAGGCACTCGTGCGGACCTGTTTTCAAACGTTCGCACGCAGGCTCGCATAACACAACCACTTTTATTCTCGTGGCGCCCCCTTATTTCCAGCACCTTTCCAGACCCTTGGGTCCCTTCAGCTTGTTAAGGTGCATGTGTGTAAGAGGCAAGAGATAACTCCGTTCTCCTTCGGAATCTTTCTTCGTCTCAGGAGCCCTGCTCTTTTCGGAACACGGTGAATCTCTTGGCTAGGGCCGGACTCTTCACTGTGCAAACAATGGAGAGGAATCAGCGTGTCAGCCGCTCCTTTAAGGAGGCTTCCTGTCTATGCTTACCCGGGATCAGACGTTTGTAGAGTCGCAGTGTTTGAAGGCCAGCAGGCCTCATGCGTGCCTATTTCTGGATCTGCCAACTGACAGCAGCCAGATCCCAGAGAGAGCTCCTGAGCTGACAGCGCTGGGTATGTGTGTGCTGTTGCCGTGGGCAGTCGGAGCTGGGCCCTGCCAGCCTCCCTGCCGACCGAGGACACTCATTCCCCCGGGTGGCTTGTCCTTCTTGATGATAGATTGGGAGAGACAAGCAGCACATGGGTACACAAACACTTCTCTCGGGCAGTTGGTACCATTTAACAGTTTCCTCCTGCGGTTGACATTTTCATTTCCTTCTTTCACCTTGCTCATCACGGGCTGTTTGCATCTTATTTCCCGTACACAGGGGTAATGCAGAGTGACAGAGCACACGCGCCAGCTCCATTACTCATTTTCGGTGCTATCTCCTAGTCAAATTACACAGCGGGTTTCTCAGGAGCAGGGCCACGAAGGGGGCACTCGGTTTTAATTGTGCACTGGCCTTGAGTCGGGCAGTGTGTGGGATGGGCTGAAATTTCCACGAAACGTTGTTGCTTCCAAAAAAAAAAAAAGAAAAAGAAAAAGAAAAAAGAAAAAAAGAAAAAAGAAAAGCTGTCTTGAAATGAAAAAAAGGTGTTTCATTTGTGATCGGCCCATGCCAGCCCAGACTTCTTTTTTTTTTTTTTTTAAAACCAGGGAGCTTCATTACCAGGGAACGATGTACCCACAGCCCTAAGGAAAGAGTCCCTTGCTGTTGTTGGTTCCAACATAGCCTCCCCTCCACCCCACTCCGATGAATTAAGTTGTAATTGGTGAATAAAAATCCTTCCTACATAAGGGGTCCAAGAGGATGCTTTCACATACACTGGGAAGTGGTTGCCATGGGCTATGTCCATATTCTTTGCTGTGTGATGGAAGGATGTTGAGGAATTCAAACACACAGAGCAACACTATTAACTACGGTCAGCATGGGATACTGTGTTGACAAGCAACTCCTTTAAAAAAATTTAATTTATTTTTATTTTACATGCATTGATGTTTTGTCTGCACAGATGTCTGTGTACGTGTGCGTTTGTGTGTGTGTGGGGGGGTGTTGGATCCTCCAGAACTGGAGGCGTAGACAGTTGTGGGCTGCCACAGGAGTGCTAGGAATTGAACCCAGGTCCTCTGGAAGAGCAGCCAGTACTCTTAACGGCTGAGCCATCTCTCCAGCCCTGACAAACAGCTCTTAATCTCTTCACACTTATCGTTTTTCTGGACTCCAGGTTGACTCAAGTGAGTAGCTACTTATAATGTTGTACAAATATACAACTGTCTGAGAGTTGTATAATATCCTTTTCGTGGGGTTGGAGAGATAACTCAGTGGTTAGGTGGGCCTGCTGGTCTTACCTGGGACCCCCAGTTTGCTTTTCAGCACCCACAATTGGCATCTTGAAGCTACTCATACTGCTACAGCCAGAGTATTTGATGCCCTCTTCTGGTCTCTGTAGGTACCTGCGTTCATGTGCAAATATCGACACATGGACACATATATACGCATAATTATAAAAATTCCATTTTATTAACACAATCTATAGAAAGACCAAGAGTATATTTAAAACTTGAGATCCATATGTATGTATACACACATATATATGTATATGTGTGTGTGTGTGTGTGTCTGTGTCAACATTCCCATATTTGTTTAAAGACCAACTTTAGTGTGAGCAGCAGAAGCACAGTATTCAGTAACTATTTCCCATGAATTTCGGCATCAGACTTGGATTGAATGAGCCACCCCCACCACATCTGCTCTGTCCAGGTACCAATCACACGAGGAGTCACATGACTGATACAGGCTCCATTTTGAAAGCATGTGCTTTCCTCTCTGTAAAAGCTTTTGTTGCACATAAAGACTTAAAGACATGGCTTACTTGCCATGGCTTTGCTGTTTTTGGTCAGGGAATGTTGTAGACAGTGTTGGCAAGGGCATGATAATTACAGCATGGAAGACTGCCTCTTACCAAGGCAGACTAATGAGTAGAGATATGATCCCTAGAGTGTTAGAAGAAAGGCCTCCACACAACCAGTCATTGAGTTGATGTCATAGAGGGTTGGGGAAGTGACTTAGTATGTACAGTGCTTATTGGGCAGGCATGAGGACCTAGGATTGGATGACATAACCGAGCTTTGACCAGGGAGTTAGCTTAGCAGGTAAAAGCACTTGAGTGTAGCCAGATAACCTGAATCTTATCCCCAGAGCCCCTCAGTGGGAGGAGCAATCCTTGCCACTTAAAAGGAGAGAGCCCTCGTCCCCACAAGTATCCAGTGGACACACACATGTAATAATTTTTGAAGATGTCAGGGTGATGGAGCGCCTGTTACCCAGGACTGAGGAGGGAGGCAGAGCCCGCGGTTTGCCTCAGCACCTATGTTCAACGAGAGAGTCTGCCTCGAAACAACATGGAGAAGAGCTGAGGATGACACCCTCTGTCAACCTCTGGGCTCCTCACCCATGTGCACAGATGGCTTCAAGTATCTTCACACATCTGGGGCACATGCGTGCATAGTGCACAGACATGTGCACACATGTACATAGCAGTGTAATGGAGAAAAGCAACCATTGTCACCCAGGACTCTGTAGAGCATTTATAAACCTTTAACATTTCATTTATATGCTTGTGGCTGCATTCACTCCCTTTACCCTCTCTTGTCCCCTACTCCATCCACACCAGCAGTTCTCAACCATCCTGATGCTGCGACCCTTTAATACAGTTCCATATCTTGTGGTGACCTCCAACCATAGCATCATTTTGGTACTGTTCTATACCCATGATTTTATCACTGTTATGAATCACAATGTAGATATATGATTTGCAGGGTATCTGAGCCATAGGTTGAAAACCACTGTTCTAAACCCTTATTTTGCAACGAATCTCCCTCCTGCTTTCATAATTTTTCGTCTACTTGGTTTAGCTAGGATTGCTCGCATCAGGTATTTGCTGGGGAATGGGAAGCTTGCAGGTGGCTACACCACTGAAGAAGAGCAGAACCCCCTTCCCCTGGTGACCACTAACTCCCAATATTTCCCCTGGAAGAGGTGAAGCCTCATGATTCAGGTTGGCTTGGATTGGGGTACAAGTCCTATCACCTGTCACAAACATTGAAGGGCCGCTGCTACAAGTGGATAGGAAGGTCCACACTGCGCCATACCCCATGTACTATCCCCTATGTGCCCTCCCTTCCCTGTTTTTGTACATTTACCCCCTCCAGGGCAGAAGAGGCCATGGTCACTAGACCGATTAGAATGGAAAACAGACGCGGCTTTGGGGTTGGAAAGAAGCTAAACACCCAAGGATGATGGATCTTATAGGAGTTGAGTCCATGACGCCAACCCACGTGCCCATAGTCCTACTAAGCTTCACTCACAGAATGAAAGTTCAAAGACAAAGTTGGTAAAATGCTTTAGACCAGTGCCCTGGAGAACGTCCTGGTACCCTACCCTCACCTGTGTTAGAGGGGACATTTCCAGACATCACTCTGCCTGGCAGCTTTGGGCTGATCATGAGCTAGAGTCTCAGCCCAGGTATTGAGAAAACCTGTTTCTCTTGTCAAGGGCTCTTCATGCGGCTATCTCTGAGGCATGCGCCAGGCTCTCTGGCAGCATGGTGGCTGGGTCTTCCTCTCTGGAGATCTAGGAGATCTAGGCAAAAGTTGAATTGTGTAGAGAACCTAATTACGGAAGTTGAGAGTCACTTCCCACAAACTCTGTTAAAGAAATGGTTAAGGCTTCTCCCACATTGGAGGGGAGAAGTTACTGGTGTCTTGATATATCGTCAGAACTCTGTTATAAGGAAAGGTCATTTGCCACGCACGGTACATGAGACGGAAATGAGTGCTGTGAAGAAAAGTGGAGGCAGGCATGGAAAAGAGGTTGGTGCATGTGGAGCATGGTGGCTATGAAGAGTGCTGTACCCCCTGGACACTTGAGAACTGTGAATGGCAGACTATAGAATGTGTTGGGACAAGAATTTTCCAGAAGGCAGAGCCTGTCTAGAATTGATTGGAAGAGGGAATAGGAGAGGGTTCAGAAAAGCAGAAGCAGCTGGTTGTCTCATGTCTGGGAGGACACTATGAGCCATTTGCTCACTTCTGAGAGGCCCTCAAAGGCGTCTGAGCCATTTTTAAAGACTCCTGCATTCTGTTGTATATCAG
The DNA here is from genome assembly GCF_021556685.1 of Rattus norvegicus. Taxonomy (NCBI): domain Eukaryota; kingdom Metazoa; phylum Chordata; class Mammalia; order Rodentia; family Muridae; genus Rattus; species Rattus norvegicus. Next base: position 122,338,746 of record NC_141542.1, on the reverse strand, counting down.
GATGTACATGCACAAAGGTAGAGGCAGGGTGGCTGTTGGAATAGTCAACCCAAGAACTAATAATGGCCTGGCCAGGCAGTAACAGTGAAGGTGATTGGCAGTTAGGCTCTGGCTGTACTTTAAAAGGTAGAACCAGTAAGATGTGGCAGATTATGAATTGCGAGGGTACAAGTCAGGAGGATTCCAGTGTTCTTGAATTGAGAAACTTCACTAATGGTGATCATATTAGCCAAGCTTTAGAATCTGTGAATAGAACATGTTTAAGACATGGGAAACAGGAAAAGACAAAGCTTTTGTTTGGGCATTTTAATGTCACACATTATAGATCTTTTTAATGGGGGTGTTTAAATGTGCAATTAGACCTACGGGAAGGTTTTCATAGAAGCAGCATGAGCTAAAGATAAAACTTGGTTGTGGTCTCTATGTGGTCAGTAAAAATCTGAACATGTTTTCAGTACATTTCTGTACATTGGAAGTACATTGGAAGAGAGACAGTCCCTGAATATTTAGAATAAGGAAGTTTATTGCCCTCACACTTATTCAGCCTATATATCTGGATAGATGTGACTAGGTGTGTGTGTGTGTGTATCTGTATCTGTGTGTGTGTGTGTCTGTGTCTGTGTGTGTGTGTATGTGTGTGTGTGTGTGTGTGTCCAATTGTGTCTGATGCTCTGGGTATCTAAGTCATGTCCTTTCCCTTGTAATATGTACAGTTGATAGTTTTAATTTAGCTTATCTAGCTTTTAAGATAGCCACATTTTCATTTTACTAGATCTTTTATGTGCATTTTATTTTTAACATGTAAATTTATTATGCTTATAAATTCAGTTTCTAGCTCAGTAGTGTTTCAGAGCTTGGGAGAACAAATTATGTAACCCTCTAGGTTCTAGTAAGCTCATTTGGGGGGTTAGAGATCACATATTAAATGAGCCTCTAAAATTAGAATAGTCAGAGCTACACTTTAGTATGCATGCTCCACCTATATTTCAATCAGGAGTCTACAGAATAAATTTTTCAACTTCTGCAGATATTTCTTGAATCATAATTGGCAATTGTCTACTAAAGTCAAAATTTTGATAATTTGATTGATAGTAAATGACAGTCCATGCTCCATCTTAAGGGAAAGACATGCCATCATAAAATATTTTAGAGATATGCCATTAGCATACATTTTATTTAATTAAGAGTGTTTTATTTTGGAATATGGGTATTTTTATTCCTGGTTTCAACTTTTCTTTTTACTTGTGATGTTTCAGTCATCGTGGACTTTCACATTCAGTTCCTTGTGCATTTTTTCCTTTATCTCTTCCCCTCCAGCCTTCCTTCTTCCTTCCCTCTTCTACTTCACTTCCTGGAACAAAGATGGGCCTAGCTTACAAAGGGGAGATTGAAAGGCAGATGGAGAAGAGGACAGAAGTCACATCAGTGCTCACAGGAAGGTCTGGGTTCCTTCCACTTCCCACTGTGACTGAGCTCAAAGAGAAGAGACAGAGGTCGATGATGTCTCATTAGAGAGACACTTGATCAGCCTCATGCATGGGTCATAGTTCTGTTTTAAGGGTCAGGCTCAAAGTCCTGGGTTATCCTCACAGTGCTTCCTTTCCACCCCCAGAGCTGTTTATTAGCTGTGTTCACCTACTAGCCCTAGGCTCTCCTCTAGGAACCCAGCAGGTTCTTCTCTCCTGGTACTTTGTATCCTTTGTATCGAATCTTTGTACTCCAAGTTCCACTTACAGGAAACTGCTTTATTTATTTCGGTGTGTTTAAAAATATTTTTATTAATTCTCAGAGAGTTCCATACAATGTAATTTGGTCATTACCCTTGTCCTTCTCCTAGCTCCCCTAGATTGGTCCTACATGCCTATCCCCCACCTTCATGCCTTTAATTTTAAATGTCCCATCAACACTAATTCGAGCTGCCCCAAACATCCTTGTTTTTATTCACTCCCGTGAGCAGACATTTCTTCTACTATTTCTTGCAAAAGCCGTTTGCATAGTGTTTTGCAAAAAAGGCTTATAAACCATTTATGTTTGGAGATTCAAGAAAAGGAGCACTTGACAAGGAGGGGAGGAAGCCAAAGGCAGAGACTAATGACTTTCAGGGATTGGCCAGCCTGGGAGGCTGATGCTGGCTCTGAGTCTGTGGTTCAAGGCCACAGATTAGATGCACTGTAATTGTTTTGTACTGAAGCACATTTTTAGTAAATAATACCGGGGACCAACTCTATTAACATGCCCAGCTGAGAGGAAATTAAGTGTAGTTACTTGACAGATAACGATGCCAAGCAGTTTCAGGTGTTAGAATTTCATTAAGGCTGCGTGTTGTCTCTCAGAATACCGGCTTACATGTGTGTCAGGTGTTTCAAATTAATCATGAGCGTAATTAATAGTTGGAGTAATTAGATTACAGTTTTATGACAGTCCCGAAGTATCATTGAGAACCGAGGAAGCAAGAAAAATGAAGAGGACCAGTCGGGTCTAGATAATCCATGATCCGGGCTCAGCGAGACTTATCAAAACAGGTCAACTCTCAGGATTAATGGATCGATGCTGGACTTGGCATCTTATTACAACAGCTAAAAATGGAGACAGTTTAATGGGAAGGGAGCTCCCTTAGGGAAGTTAGGTCCCCAAACACCTACACTGAATCCTGTCTTAACAAAAGGATTATTTTGTAACAACAGTTCTTCTGAAAGGATAGAGTATCTCTACTTCCCATCACTAAGGACAGAGGCAACAAGTGGGTTCGGCTCCTTGAAGGCTTCCTTGCATCAGTCTGCCCAGCCAGCCAAGTAAAAAGAGAGGTTGGCCTGCTAGAACTTTAATGAATTATTGAACACATTTCATAGAGAATATTTTGAGACCGCTTTCTTGAACAGCTCTTGTTAACCCAAAGAGACGCTTAGTAAACTATCTAGAAGGCTCGCAGAGGACGGGTATTTGTGTGGAAGTCACTTTCCAGCCAGGGTTTGCCCCGGGATGATTCCAAATGATTGCATAGCAAGGGCAGCGACTATGCAGAGCTGCCTATAAACTGCATGCTCCTTAATACATTATTCATGTTAGCCCAGAGGTGTAATTATTCAGTGAAATGAGAACTAAGAAAATCATCTCTGTATTAATGTTTATCTACACCAGCGACTCTTTTCTCTACATACTCCTCTCCCTTCCTGGAGCAGAGCCGACGTGAAGGCGAGCTGCATGGCCGCTGTTTCCAGACTTAAGTGTCGAATCGGGGTCAGCAGGGCCAGGTTAATTGCTTTCACCCTTCCTTCCCCTTAGGTTGTTGCTGTAACATGTTTGCTTTTAGAGAAGCCATTTCTTTCACGTAGCTGGAAGGCCGAGCCTGTCACTGTGGTTCTCCAGCAAAAGACAGCTGCAGTGTCCCAACGACACCTGTGGACCCTGCCACGGGTCATCTGTGGACGCTGCCGTGTGCCACCCACACCTGCTTTCGCTCACACACAATCCGTCAGAAGGGCATCGTTTCTGGCCTTGCTATTGGGCAGTTGAGCCACATCTACTTTTTCCCGACCTTTTGTCCCTGGTTCTGATAAAGGATTGTTACCCGTATCCCCTCTCGCCTGTCACTGTGCTGTATTTAACGTCTATTGGTTAAAGATATCTGCTTCTGACCTTGCTCCTAAGAGTAATAGAGCGAATTTTCGGGAGGCATAATATATCGTTCCTCACCTCAAAACCTTGTAAGGGGTTCTCAGAGTCAGGGCAGTGATCTCCAAGTCTGCCCCATGACCTCTGGCTGCCTGTCACTCTCTGCCCACTACCCCTACTGTCAGAGCTCCCCTTCCTGAGTGGGGTTGTCCCAGATGAACTCTCCAGTTCCTGCTTCTGCAGCCTTCAGCTGTCGTCCTGGAGGCAGGCTAAGCCCTCACCCACCATGATTTCTGAGGAGATATTATCTTCTGGCAGGCTCATCTTGGTCACCCAAGGACCTGCTAATTCTGCACCAGAGTCCTAGAACTCACCCACCCGAGTGGTTTATTCTTGTGTTCAGCACATGCCACTTTCTAGAAGGGTACATTAACTTACCTTTTCATTAAATACTGGACTCGTCTCTTTGGTTTGGTGATATTCAGCAATACCTGACATATAGCTGAGCTCTATAATTACCTTCTGAATGTATGTATGAATGTATGTATGAATGAATTCATATTCTCAAATTTCCTCAGTGCATAGCTGAAGTTGCTGCCCCTAGTTCTCCCAAAGAACAGCCAAGTTCCACACTGCAACGGCTCAGTGGCCAACATGAGTTTCCAATCAGCACTGAGGCCAACACACGGGTAGGAAGATGCCAAGTAACTCGCTCACACAGTCTGGAATGAGTTGCTTAGGTCTAGGATTCAACGGGGGAGACCTGGCATTCTCAGCATACAAGCCGTTCCCCGCCTGTATTAGTCAGGGTTCTCTATAGGAACAGAACCGCAGGAACAAGCATACTACACACATTGCAAGCATTTGTCAAGTCAGCTTACACTGACAGAGTAACAAGAGTTAACTCACACCACAGGGGCTGTACCTAGCTGTGGCTTATTCCTTTAGTTGGGGTTATTTCAGCAGTTCTAGTTTGGTATTGAAGCACTGGAGGGTTCCTAGAGAGCCACTCCTTAATCATGGGAACCTGGAAATGCTGATTCTTATACCAGCGGAGGAATCAGGAGCAGCACTTACAGGGGTCCGCCAACTCAGCCAGGCCAGCAAGCACAAGGCAAATAACCTGCCCTTTGTATCTGGGCCACACCCAGTTGGGATGGGCCTTCTCATATCAGCTAAGGCAATCAGGACATGTCCTTAGTTCTCTACTCAGGTGATTCAAATTTGTGGCAAGTTGACGTTAAACCAACCACCAGACCACATCCTTGTAGTCACCAATCTTATGGCAAGTATGTCTCAGCTCAGCAGTAGTAGCAACCCAGGGGAAGCTGCCCAGGAGGGCATGAGTGCTGAGTGCAGAGTATATGGCCTACTTTGTGTCAAAGCCCTGCTGTATTTCTCCTGGCAAGGCTTTGGGAGCTCCTAGAAGTGTGTGTCCATTTGCGCACCTGCTTTTCCAGAGCAGCGATTGCAGCATCATGGCCAGTTTATAAAGTGCGTGCCTAAGCGGAGGGTGACTGTGATGTCACAGACTGCTTGGATATACTTCATGGTGGGAAAGAGTGGAGCAGAGGAAGTTTCTGGAAGAGTTAAATGTCAAGGATAAAGTTGGAGGCAATGAGCCTTTACTTTGCCGTCTGCAATGCTCCCTCGCTCTCCTGAAGAGGCAAACCCAGGCAGAGGAGGATTGCTACTTTGTTACTTTCTACTTTGTTTTGCCTTTGGTGCTTGGTTGAATGGACTTACACATAGGTTCTACTTCCGCGTCTGAACCTACACTGTCCAGGACTGCAGCTCAGCAGGCTGAAGGCCCTAGTGCTGGAGAAAACAAATAAAATGGAACAGGAAACCCAGAAGCAAAAATCAAACCACAAAACCTTCCCTCTAGGACAGTGGCTCTCAAACCAGGGATTGCATATCAGATGTTTATATTGTGATTCATAACAGCAGCAAAATGACAGTTATGAAGTAGCAATGAAATAACTTTGTGGTTGGGGGTGGGGTGGGGTCACCACAACAGGAGGAACTGCATTAAAGGACTGCAGCATTAGGAAGCTTGAGGACCACTGTTCTAGAATATGCGGTGGTGAGCTGCAGCTAGAAGTTAACATTTTCAGTAGCCATTTACAAAACAAGATTTGCATTAAATATTTATTTCATCTAGTACATCCAAAACATTGTCACTTTAGCCTTTCATTGATGTAAAATTTACTAACAGGATATTCTGCTTTGGTTTACACATAAGCCTCAAGGTTTCATCATGACTCAAACTGGCAGCTCAGTCTGGACTGGCCACATTCATGTTCTCAGTGCCCAGTGCTGTGGTGTTTAAATAGGACAGTCTTAGACATGTGAGAAGGAGATGGCTCTGTGTAGAATCCGTTCTCCTGGTTTTAACACAGTTTGCTTTCATTAAAACAATCTACATTTAGTATATGAACTGCTTTGTAGTTTGTTGTATGTTGTGACGTCAGACTGTAGGACTTGGGGAGGAATATTAAATGGCTCTATTGATGGCTGGAGAGCAGGGTGACTCCCCAGTGATGACTCAGGTAGTGGAGGTATGTGGGGGTGAGCCATGAGTCAATACACAGGAAATACACAGGAAGACGTCTCACACACGTCTCATGCTGTGAGATCTCAAAGCCTGCCTCAGAACCTCGTGTAACTCCTACCGTACTTACGGCAGATATAATTTTTATTTTAAAAACCAGGCTCAAATGTTTGTGAAGTAGCTTGCCCTCTGGGCCTAATGGTGGGCACTAAGCGCCCCAAATGAATTCTGGGGATTATCACAGGCTTGTGGTATGTTGTGTGAGTTGATCATGTCTGAGAGATGTTTGGATGTTTTCATGCATGCTTAAGACTCCTACTTTGGTCCTTGGCAGCCATGGAAAGGTGGAGAGGTAGCTCGAAATCAGGGGTACATAGGGGTATAATTTTGGTTTCAGCACCTTAGTAAAAACAGGGGCAATGAAGTTTACGTTTCTTTTACATGTGAAAATAATGACCAACATTTTTAGTTTTGAGGCGGCTCCACACGTATTTGCTGCCCCATATGTCAGGAGTTTGGTTACTGCCGTCTTAAAATCCTGTGCACATCTCCCGTGACTGCTTCCAACTCGCCACTCCCAATTCTGAGAGACAAGTAATTATACACACACCAGCTAAATGTTTAGTAAAATCTCCAGGCAAAACTGAGTTGACTTGTGTGGAACTGAATTTAAAAATACTTGATAGAATCTCACTGCAGACTCTGGGTCCCTGTCAGCTTGCATTTATTGCCTTGCCTCCTCTGGCTGGTGCTTTGGCCCTCCCTCCTCCTCCTTCTCCTCCTCCTCCTCGTCCTCCTCCTTCCTGACTACAGAACTCCCAAGTTCTCAGGGATTTCAACCCAGCCCTTACCCATTGTGACTTTCTCAGTGAGAAAAAAAAGGGAATAATCATTTAACTGAAGTGTTTGTCTTATGCCCAGACTGTGGGTTACATGAAGGTTTTGTTTTTTCTTGGTTTTTTTTTTTTTTTGTGTGTTAATATTGGATTCGTGGGCGATTTGAATATACAGTGAAGAGCTCATTGTTGTTTTACATTTTGTGTTGTGATCAAGTGGAGAGGGCGGTCTTTGAGAAGGGAAAAGCAGACTCCAATTTTAATGTTTTTCTTTAAATTGATCTTAAGAGAGTAGAAGTTAAAATGTAAATGGAGACCAGATGTGCGTTTAATATGGCAACCACCCCTGCCCCAAGTGGTCAATGTACTAGTGTCTATACTTAACAGTGGTGGAGACTCTGAGTTCAGATCATCATCGTCATCATCATCATCATCACCATTGACACTGTCATCGTCATTGGTACTGAGAATAGAACTGTGAACCTTTCACTCAATAGCCAGTGCTCTACCACTGTGCTACGCTCCTGGCTATACTGCTAATATTGAGATAATCTTCTTAGGGAAGACTCTTTCTCCTTAAATCACCCAGCCTGAATTTATTCAGGATTATGGAAATTAAGAAAGAAGGAGAAACCATAACAAAGGCATCTTTTAATAATCTTTTTAAAAATTGAAGTCAGAAATTCATCAGGTACTGGAATGTATAGCCACTGGAACGGGTGGAGCACTTTCATTATAGCCACTGGAACGGGTGGAGCACTTTCATTATAGCCACTGGAATGAGTTGGACATTTCCACCACAGCTACTGGAACGGGTGGAGCACTTCTACTGTATCCATGGCATGGGCAGAATGCTTATTTGTATATATTAATCAGCAGAAAACAAAGGTTCCATTTCCTTTCTACATCATATGCAAATTAGATAGTGATGAGGAGGAGCCACTGTGCCACTGCTAAGCTGTGAGTTAAACAGCCCCCCCTCCCGTCCCTGTGTACATCAGGGAGCAGTACCCAGCTTGAGTGTCTGCCTCTCCACTGGAGTGACCATGCACCTCTGCCATGCTGTTCAGGCTGCTGAACGTGTAGGAAGGGGGCTGGGCGGACTTCCCGTCAGCCTGGGCTCCACTTTGTAACCGACATAAACTTTGCTTGGGCTGAAAGTGTCACCCCAAAGCCTGAGAAGGACATGCTCCCTGGGTGCAGAACTTGGAGAGACATTGAGGACATTGGTGGTCAGTGTTGAATGTGCTGTTCGTTCCATCCTGTTCTACTGCCAGGAGCAGTGTCCCTTGTTCCTGGAAGGATGGGCTCTGCCTACAGCCTGCCTGAGCCTGTCAGGACACAGTCCTAGAAGGAGGGAGCCGGTGAGGTCACCGAAGGCTAAGCCAGAAGATACCTTATCTCACAAGCTGGGAACAATTCTTTTCTCCATGGCCTTCAGGGCAAAGTGACAACTGGGCTCTATGAAAAGAGGGTTTGAAGAAACGATACATGTGGTTGGTGGACAGAAAGAGAAGATGAGCAAGGCAGAGGGGGAACTGATCCCTCCCAGGAATGAAAGTAAAACCACTGTGGGGGTGAAAACCACCTCAATGACCCCAGATACAGCAAACATGAAAACTCAGAGAAGCAGGCCTCAGAAACAAAGCAGAGTGTGGCCTAGACAGCTCTGAGCTGGTGTGTGTGTGTGTGTGTGTGTGTGTGTGTGACACAAAAGGCTGCCTTTCTCATATTTGTTTTCCCAATGTAAAAGAATGAAAATTGCCCCCCAGCTCCTTTAATGAGATAATAGAAGAAATTAGTGCTGATAAAAATATGGTTGTATATGCACAGGGTAGGTCAAAGGTTACACTGTCTACTGGAAACAAAACTATTTAGAAACAAGACATCATGGGCCACCAATACATCTCTGGGTACCTCAGGCTAGCACAAAAGAATTGCCTGATGTGAAAGTGGTCCTTAGAACAGAAGATCCAAGCTTCCTTCTTCCTGAGGGCAGTGAAGGAGTGAAGGACACATGTGCCCTTGCAAAGCCCCCCTCCATCCCATCTGTGCACACCCATTCTCACTGACGCACAACGCTGTACAATTATGAGTAGATTGACATTTCTACAAATACATGGACACAAAACGCCAGTTGCCTCAAACATCTCTGTCTCTGTGTTGGCAACATCAAACACAGAACTGCCAAACACTCATAGCGGTTTGAAATACACAGAAACCGTAAACCCCTACTCACCGGGGTCCTGCTGTAGTGACATCTGCATGTAGAATCATGACGTCACACACTGGGAGTTGTCCCCTCTCATCTCTCACTACCCAATGTTCTTCATCTTCCTCCCCAACCTTTCCCAGCTCCGGTGACCTCTGCTCTCCATTTCCTGTCCTCAACAAGTGTAGCTCTTTCCTGGGAGTGAGAACATGTTTTGTTGTTGTTATTTGTTTGTTTTTCCCCTCTCTCTGAATGTAGCTTATTTCACTTAACATCATGACCACAGGACATGTTCATGTTGCTATAAATAATAATATTTCATTATGCTTCTCAGCCGAATACTTTCCTGATACGTCATACATGTGTTGTATTTTCTTTACTCATCCACCAAAGGACACTGGTCGTTTCCATTGGTAGCAAAGGTGGCATAAGCATGGAGTCTTCCTTTGTATGTATATTCCCAGAAATGCGATGGCTGGATGAAATACAGAAGATTTGTTGGTTCTGTTTGGGTCATGACTGTATTGATTTAAACTTCCACCAGCCACACACAAACGATCTTTCTCAACCTCCTCATTCACCGGCTGCTTTTCATCTTAGGAATGAGGGGGGCTGTGTTTTACCAAGTAGAGAATCACACAGACTTAAAAATGCTCTCCAGAAATGTAGGCACACAGGGAGGAAGTTCTCAGCAATGGATGCAAGTTGGAAACATGGAATCATAAAAGCATTAGCGTTGGGTTCTACCCAGAGACTCCTGCTTGGTTGATATCCACATGACTGGTATGTAGAATGCTTGAAGATGCCCTGATGATTCTCAAAGTCAGCCGAATTAGAAAGAAATTCTCATAAAAGATGAAATAGGACTCCAGGAAGATGGAGGAGTTAGATCTTCTGGGTGGGTGGAGGGATGGTACTGTTGCACTCAGGGTTTCCGGCTGCTGCTGTTCTGTTCTATGCTTGCTCCTCTTGGCTTCTCATGGGAACTCGTGTTATGTTAGAATATATCAGAGGAGCAGAGTGAGACATGCGGAAGAGGAAGCTGACAAAGTGGGCTGAGCTGCCACGTATGGGCTTACACAGCTCCCAGGCTCGCCTGCTGCTGCCGATGGGCACCAAGCCCCTCCCTGGGGTAAAGGCTCATGACCTACTTGCCTCCCACCATGCCGACTCCTCACCTTGTCACCTCGTCACCTCTTCCCACCATTGTGTATCTGCATCCAAGCTCGCAACATGAACCTCTGTGAGCTAAGCCACATCTAGAACACAAACTCAAGGTGTGGGATTTCTTTTTCCAGCATAGCTAATGGTGGTGATGGAGACACTTTTATCACGTGGGGCTGTTAGCTGGAGACTGAAAGAGCTTCTGCTTACTTCTTCCCTTTTTCTCTGTGAGAGCCAGGGCTGCGGAGGCCAGAATAGAGGGATCTGGGGAGGCCCTGAGAACAGAGGATATGCTATATTTGAGGTAGTCTTTTCTGCCGAATGACAGAAAACGCTAAGAACGGTTAAAACAGAGTTAAGAAGCCTGAAGTCTGAGCTCATGAGTTTTTAGGGGTTGACCTTTACCTAGGTGGGTGGTGACAGAATTCATATAAAGGCCATCTATGTTCTAGCAGGAGAGAAAGGCAAGCTGGTTGTGGGTTTCTCTTCTTTTGTACGCACTGCAGAGAATCAGACACCTGTAGAAGCAAAATCAATAAGCACGTGACCATAATGCATTGGGCGGAATTTTGTCCAGCCCCAATTTAGCTCTTACTCCGCTCGTAGGCACAGGTCCATGCGCCAAACACAGCTCTTTGTTCAGCTATAATGGGACCGAGTAAATTTTAGTGCTACCAGTTCAGAACATCAACAGGCGATAAAAGAGGCCCAGACTCTCCATGAAATGTCATGTGTCTTACAGACCCAGTGTGTGAGGTAAGGAGTTAAGATTATTTTATGTTGCTGTGGTAACAAGTATTTATCAATGGTATCATTTAAAAGTGTAAAGAAATCTTTATGTATGTATACTTGCATTTGTATGTGTGATATGCACTTGTTGCATGTTTTATGCATGTATACATGTATGTGTGAACACACACATGCATGGCCTGCATGCGGAAGTCACAGAGCATCCTCCCTTTCAGCCTTTTTCTCTGAGACAGAGTATCTCACTCTCTTTGCCTGGTGCTGCTTGTCCAAGGCTGGCTGGCCCACGTGCGATGCATACTATGATTTCTGGCTTTTTGTGAGGATTTGGAGCATCCTAACTCAGGCCGTCAGACATGTGTGGCCGTCCCTTTACCACACCAAGCCACGTTCCCAGATTCCTGACTATATCTTGGAAGATGTAGTCAATTTGGAGGAAAACTTAGACTAAATCATGTTTTGGAAAAATAATCTCACTTGTATTCTATCTCCCTCACCACCCCCCTTGAATGCCCTTCCTGCACAAAGTCGAGGCAGACAAAATCTGAGCTGGAGCAGGGAGCTCAGGAGTGCCAGCCCTGGCTGGGAAGGTACTGGTAGCTGATGACTAGGGGATGGACACTTGTTTTATTTTGTTTTTCCCCAGGGATGCTGGCCACGAGGGACTATCCATGCTCCAGTAGATGGTCTTATACCCTTGCTCATACAGACAGCACTAAGCAAACTCAGCCAGTTTACTGAAGGGAGGAAAGTGGCTGTAAAGGGAGAGGGAGGTCTCATGGAGAGAACTCATTGGGGAGGACTCATGGAGAGAACTCATTGGGGAGGACTTATTGGGAGGAATCATGAGGAAGATTGATGGGGAGGACTCATAGGAGAGGACTCATTGGGGAGAACTCATAGGGGAGGACTCATAGGGGAGGACTCATTGGAGAGGATTCATAGGGGAGGATTCATAGGGGAGGATTCATTGGAAAGGACTCATTGGAGAGGATTCATAGGGGAGGAGTCATAGGGGAGGAGTCATAGGGGAGGATTTGTGAGGAAGACTCTTGGGGAGGGCAAGGAGGATGCAAATGAGGTCAAAATACAGAGGCATGCATGAAATTCTCAAACAATAAAACAGGAGAAAAAAATTAACCATACTTTGTAACATGACAGAAATGAGTGTTCTTCAGGCTGCTGTGGGGTCCTTGAGATTATTTTATTTTATCTTACTTTTTTGTGACTGTTGGGACCTTCATTCTTTTTAGTATTTTCAAACCACCTTGCAAGTCATCTGCATTTTAAATCACTTCACTTGTGGAACCAACCCAAAATCTGGACTGAGGACTTTGTAATACTCTGAGCAGAGTTGAGCAAAGCACTGGGGTGTTCAGGAGTTCTCACCTGTGAGAGTGCTGGGAGAGAGGTCACAGGGAGGCCAGCCAGAAGCTCTTGAGAGTGCTTGCTTGCTTGCTTGCTTTATTTGTTTATTTGTTTATTTATTTATTTATTCATTTTTGATGGGAAGCAAATAACAAGGATTTGAAATCCAAATCAAACATCTCTAGAAGTTCACCCACATTGCCAACCTAAAACTTAAATTGCTAAAGTGGGGACAGTAAATGGGGACTGCTCAGGGACAGGTCTTCGGAATGTCATCCACAGATCCTGGTTAACCTTTATCACGCAGCAACTTTGTCAACATTCCCTGCTACAATAAATTGGTTCTGGGCTGGAGAAAGATTGCTACGGTTAATCATGTTTTTAATTGTGAAATCGCTGTGTATGTGAATGGCACTGGACAAAGGCATCAGGGAGTGAAGCCGTAATTCCAATTTGGTTCTGACTCTTAAGAACTGTGCTCTATGCATTTAGAAGCCCAGAGAAGCAGAACCATTTTCCTCCCTTACCTTTTCGATTGTTGCCACCATGTTCTAGGCTATTAGAGAAAATGACATTTATCGTTGCAGTTATTGGGAAAAGGCTTTCCTCTCCTGGGTAGCTCCTTTTCTGCTGCTGTTTTATTTTTCTTTCTCAATGCCACAGACTGGGCGATCTGCGAAGCTGTAAGGTCTAGTCGGTTTGCAGTTCTGCAGGTTCAAGGTCAAGGAGCTGCGCTCGCCGAGGTCACTCATCTCTGTGTTTGTGAGGTGTGGTTAGTTTTTCCTCCTGTTTTGTCGTTTGAGGATTTCATTTTGCTGGGGTTGCACAAGGCACCTCGTAGTAAATCAGGACACCCTGTTACACATTTCCAACCTTTGAAAAGGCTCTAGTTCTGTTGCCTTGAGGCATGGTGTCCTTCAGTCCGTCTATTCCTGAAGACCCCGCCCCACAAGTTACCCTGGTCAGGCTGGTTCCAACCCCTTAATGCCCCCAACCAAGATACCATTGCAGCTTCAGTGTTGCGGGGACGCTCAAACAGGAGTACCTTCTGAGAGTCTCCTAACCTTGCTGGAGCCCAGCTTTCAGGAAAGGTTTATTTATCCGTCCTCTTCTGGCTCTCAACGGAATTTCTTGTCTCAGCAGCTTCTTCACGGAAGTGTTCTTCAGTGGGTGTCCACCTTCCAAAGTTTCTCAGCAGCCGGGTGCTCTCCCCGCCCACCTCACCCTGCCCCTGCATCTTCCCCGATAGCGGTTCCTCCTTCCCTTTGTGAGGGTGTTCATTTTAAAACAAGAATGAACTAAACAATGGTGGTCTTTTTTTTACTGTTGTTAAGTCTTTAGAGCACAAAAATCACACTTTGAAAAGGCGGACACTTTCGGGGTGTTTAGGAAGGCACCTGTAAGCTGCTAAGCTATGTCGTCTCTTGTGCTTCGAGCAGTTTTGCCAGTGACGTTACCGATGAGTCAGGTCTGGGGCCAGCTTTCTGATTCTGAACTGAAAGTCTTGACAGTTCCCATTTCTTTCTAGGGAGTATTGAATTCCATGCCCTGCCCATTCCAGCTGCCCCCTCTCCTCTTCCTTCTCCTTTCCTCATCGATGAAACCCTTTCCATCTTCCATCCAACAAGGCAGCTGAGTAAACCCCGTGTGTCTCTTCTACCCCTGCTGGGGCTGCCAGAGAGGTCACACGTCCCACAGCTCACACAACATGGCCAGAACTTTCTCTGATAAGAGCTTTTGGGGTATTTTGGGGTGGACAGGCACACTGTGTAAAAGAGAGCAAGTGAGTTCTTTCAACAGCAGCATTGGACATTTTTTGGGTAAAACCAACAGCCGGAAGTGGTTTACAAAGAGATCGATACACATTCAGCACCTCCTAAGGGTGGCAGGCCGCCATGACTGAGGTACTTGTGCTGGTCTGTAGCAGAGGAAGCAGAGGGCTGAAGCAGGAAGAGAAAATGGGCTTCCTGGTGACTTGTTCTTGACACCCACACTGTCCCCTTCTCTAAGACACAGACTCACTACTCCTCTCTCTGGCTTTGTTCACCTGTGGCTGAATTCTTCCTCCAGGTACCCTGATCTTTGACAAAGGAAAACCCAAAGGGTCTCTCCCGTTCCGTCACTCCCCAGCCCCCAGCTTCTCCTCGGGAGCCCTTTCCAGTCTGCTGCTTCAGATAACCCACTCTCTATCAGAACAACTCAGTTGGATTCACAGCTGTCACCCCCATGGTGACCAGTAGCTGGTCTCCAAAGGACAAGTTCTCCATGTCCCCACCTGTTGGATATCCAGGCCTCTGCCACTCTTAGTGTGAGGGTGCTGGGGCTCACAGATACCTACTTGTTAGTGAAGAGACGCACAGAGGAGGTAGCGGCAAGCAGGATGTGCTCTGGTGAAGGGAGATGCAGGCAGGGGTGTGTGGGACCTATGGTATCAGAGTGGAAGAACTTGAAACTCTGCCCTTAACTAGGTAGGGATTCTCCTGGAAATACAAAGATGGCCCCCAAAGTGGGGGTGGGTTAGGAAGCCATGCACGACTCTCAGGGTAGGGTGGTGAGAAGTCTCCCCCATCCTTGGAGTATCCCTGCTGGGAACTGGTTTCTCCAGCAAGATGACATCCGTCCCTTCATCCAGTCTCTAAAGTTTCCCCCTTAGGATGAGAAAAATGTTAGGCATCAGGGGATGCACAAGAGGGACATCAGGGAGAACCTGAACAGGCTCCCTTGGGAGTGGGGGCCGTCCTTCAGGTAAGCTCGAGTGCGTACAGTTCACTGTGATGTGAGTGACACCCATGCTCCTCTTTGCTCACACAAAGTGTACATAGTGCTCTCACTTTATCCTCCCTCTGCCTTTCCATTAAAAAAGTTCAAGCCAGTTGGCTTCCCCAATGGGCCTGCCATTGGTGAACAACAGACAGACAAACAGCAGCAGCAGCAGCAGCAGCACAGAGCCTTCTTTTCAGTAAGACACACCAGAAGGACTCTGTGCTGGTTAAGTTTTGGCACAAGATAGGGTCATCTGGGAAAAAGGAACCTTAATTGAGAAGAAAGTGCCTCTGTCAGATCGTCCCGTTGGCCTTCTTCAGGGGCGTTTATTAATGAATGATTGATGTGGGAGAGCCCAGCCCACCACGGTTAGGGTTAGTGCTGTTCTCCTCAGGTGACGCTGGGTTCCATAAGAATGCAACCTGAAGACGCCATGGGAACAAGGTAGTGAGCGGCACTCCTGTATGGTCTCTGCTGGGTTTCTGCCCCAACTTCCTTCAGCGAGGCACCATTACATGAAATGGTAAGATGAAAAAAAAAAAAACAAACAGACAACCCCTTCTTTGCTGAGTTACTTCCGGTGAGTGAATCAGAGCAATAGAAAGAAAACCAGGCAAGCGACCGTCTATCCTTAATGCTGAGAGTGGGGTTGCTAATGGAAGGCAGCGGTAGGACCAGCCAGGAGGTGACTTCCCTGAAAACTCTTCAATATTGGGCCTGCCAGGACTTCTGTTCACTTAGATGCTTAAATTATTTTTTCATCCGAACCCAACAAGTCGAAAACCTAAATAATTCTTCTCTTCCCTGCATTCTTGAGCATCTGATGAAGTCATTCTGTTGATTTCTGCTCATACAATATACATAGCACTGACTCCTGTGTAAGTCAAGTCAGACGTGTAGGAAGGTGTACGGTAACAGAGCAATACATATCATGATAAAATAGCTCTTACGTCCTCAGAGGCTGGAACTTTTGCTGGACCTCAAAGCCAAAGTCAGTACTCTTTGGGGACACTTAAAAGACTGCTAACTGTGCTGGAGAGACAGCTCAGTGGTTAAGAGCACTGACTGCTCTCCCAGAGGTCCTGAGTTCAATTCCCAGCACCCACATGGTGGCTCACGACCATCTGTAACGGGATCTGATGCCCTCTTTTGGTGTCTGAAGACAGTCACAGTGTACTCATATACATTAAATAATAAATCTTTAAAAGACTGCTAACCTGCTGTGTACTCAGCTTATTTATTTAACCTGCCTTTACGAGAATAATGTAAGAACCAGCCTTACTTGCTTTGGATTTCTCAAGTAATCAGCATTTATAACCTAAGCTAATACTTAGCTATAATCTTAAGTTATAAATTCTTTTATGCCCCAACCCAAGAGTTATGTATATGTGTTTACATGTGTTACCTATGGTATGGTATTCATTCAGGCAGGTACAGGTTCAGACTCACACAGCAGACAGACACAACAGACAGACAGGGATGACAGACAACACAGGGACAGCAAAAGAGAGAATCCAAGTCTGAGTTCGCTCTGCCTTAGATGATACCAAGTGGGAGAGCATTGGTGTAGCACTGGCACATTGTGGATGGCTCTGAGTCATGCGTTAACACTAGACCACACACTGTATGGATTCCTGAAAGATGAATGCCTTTTCCTGTGCCAGGCTTTCTCCTTTATTTTGTGTATGAAATATCGCACGTACATTTGCAGGTGTGGTTCCAAGCCTGGCTAACAGGGAATTGTGGGACCAGAGCTTGGAAGTGTTTTATTTGCTCAGAGATCTAATTAAGATTTTTTCTTTCTTTTTTTTAAACATCTGTTTATGATTGTGTGCCTCAAATAAAGAAGACTGTTGTACGTTCCTTAGCTCTGGACTGAGGCTTTATTTGTCCAGTTACAATGTTGCCTTCTTCTGATCTGAGGAAGGAAAGGCAGAGGCCAGCAGTGGAGGCAGCGAAGGCACATGACTCCACCTGGGAGCCTTCGCAATGTGATAATGGCCTCCCCTTCCCTGAAGCCAAAGGGCAGT
This sequence comes from Rattus norvegicus, assembly GCF_021556685.1. Taxonomy (NCBI): domain Eukaryota; kingdom Metazoa; phylum Chordata; class Mammalia; order Rodentia; family Muridae; genus Rattus; species Rattus norvegicus. The sequence continues at coordinate 122,321,460 of NC_141542.1, read as the reverse complement.
GATCTGAGCAGTAGTTTGCTTGAGGCAGCATGCAGCAGGCAAGGTGGCAGGTTTCTGTCTCCAAGGGACCTGGTGTGTTATGAATTCGCCACTGATCGATGGATACTCGAACCATTCCAACACAAAATAAAGATCTGTTGTCATGGGGTGGGAATATAAGGCATTGTGTTCTTGGGCCTTTACGTTTGTGAGAGGTGGTATTTCATGTGGACATAGAGATACCAACCCCACATGACAGCAGTAACCTGCAGTTGTTCTGGGTTTTGTCACTGTGTGATATGTGTGTGTGTGTGCATACATGTGTGCCATGTTCATATAAGCAGAGGCCAGAGAAGGATGCTGGGAGCCTCCCTCTTCTGTTCACCATCTTAGGTTTTGAGACAAGGCCGCCCACTGAACCTTGGCTTCTCTTTGTTTTGGGAAGGCTGACTGGCTAGTAAGCCCACAGGGATTGGCCTGACTCAGCCTCCTGATGCCGATGTGAGAGCCATGCATGACTATACCAAACTCAACCCCCCTCCCCTGAGGTGGACACTGGAAATTTAAACTCAGTTCCCCTTGCTTTCCATAGTAAGTGCGTTCCTCACAGAATCATCTCCGCAGCCCCGTGTTTAGGTCTTGAAAGCGGGTCTTACAATATGGTCCTAGTTAGCTTGGAACTCACTACATAAATCAAGCTGGCCTCCCTCTGCCCTACGTGTGCTGGATTAGAGGTATGCACCACTGGATGCTGTTCCCAGCTTCTTGTACATCCCTTTTGTGCAGTTGCACATGCACAAGTCACTAATGCACGTAGGAGGCTATTATTCTCTGGTGCTTTACCTAGGAAATTCATCATTTTGCTTGGAGGAGAAACTTCAGCCTTATAGTGTAGGTCCTCATTGAAGATACTGGAATGGGCCCTTCTCTTATGTTAAAGTCCTGTCCTGGGCACAGTCTCCCCTGATTGTGCAGATCCACATGGATTGGCCATTCCTCTTCTCCTTGCCGTTTTTGGTCTCTGGCCACACCTGTCCTTGGCCATTGGCTTAGCACTCACAAGCCAAACCAGCCCCATGGCCGCCATGCCTCCCCCACACCCCTAGCTCTTTCCCTGGCTGCTGCAGACCCTTTGGGTCTTGGAATGAAGTGTGGAGTGCTTGGTTAGGTCAAGGGAAGCTACAGATGTATAGACTGCAGAGGTCACAGAAAAAGTCTGACCCATGCCAGAGACCTCAAACTCCCTTAAAAAGGGACTGACTTCCTCTGATGCTCCTCCTAATTTTGCTGTGTGTGTGACACACATGCACACACACACACACACACACACACACACACACACACACACACGTGTGCATACACACATGCCTTACCTCCACCATCTGGTAACAGTTCTTCCTTTTCTAGAAGAGGAAGAGATGATTCTATATCCTTCTTGGGCCACACAACTAGTAAGTGGAGGAATGAGATGCCGTCATGGTTGGTAGGTTTCTTTCTGTAGGCCAAGAGCTCTACCCTGACCATTCCAGCCCCTCTAAGCTGCCTTTGCTGCTCTTGAATTTGCCACTTTGCTCTGGCTGGCTTCATACTGAAGGCAATTCTACCTCAGTCTCCAGAGTGCTGGGTTTAGAGATGTTTTATCAAGCCTGATGGGTTGAATGCTAGGGTCTCCATTAATTATAAACTAGTTCCAGCCAGTATATATTTAAATATCTTGAATAAAGAAGTATTCCAAAGCAACGCCTAAGGAGTTATATTAAATATTTCAGTTAAAGAGCTAGTGCATAGAAATATACTAACTGGTGATTTTACTTAAGCTTGTGGGCTCTATGTATTCACTATTGACAACCTTTTCTTGCAAAGTAGCAGCAATGAAGGAGAAGGCCGGCAGTGTCTTAAATTTCATTCTGTTCTGCTTCCTGACTTTATTGGGCTCTACCTGACTTATTCTCACTTTCCCAGGGCACGGGACAACTGTTTCGGTGAGCTCTACCGCCTCTGCTTAGTTTTGCTCTCCACAGTGTAGGGTGTTTAAACTGCACAGTTTGTTAAAGATGGCTCCCCAAGGGACCCGTTGTATTGTCACACAGTAGGGCTGTCGAAATGGCTGGCCTCTTTAGTTCAGTTGTAAACCGTTGATATAAAATAGGCATTTTTAAGGTTCCCGGGTGAAGTCAGGCCCACTCTGAGGGCAGGCAGTCATCTTCAGTATGCACGTGCAGAAGCTAAACCTGTTAGACCTTAGACGTCAGGTTGGCTTAAGTGGCGGCAAGGAGCAGGAGCACGCTTAGAATTTCTCGGTTTAAATAGTACCATCATGGTGAGTCCTCTTGCTCTTAGCGGTTGGCCACTGTGACATGATACTAGCCTATTCCTTGGTGTCCTGGTGATTTGGCATTTTGTGGTCCTTCTGGAGGAAGGGATTTAAGAGTTAAAAACTTAGCTCATGTGAGAGCAACTTGTTCTTGGTTTGCCTTTACTTACTGCTGTGTGTGTGCGTGTGTGTGTACATTATATATATATGTGTGTGTGTATGTATATGTGTATACTACACACATATATATATGTATATACATATATATGTGTGTGTATATATATATCCCTTTTTTGATGGGGCTTTGCTGTGCCCCCCAGTTATACTACACTTCCTTTATCCATCAGCTGTCAGTTCATACTTTGGACAATGAAACAGTTCTGGAATAAAGAGTCTAGGGGTGATATTCTCTTTGAGATACCCACCTCCATTCTCCTGAATGTGTATCCAGAAATGAGACAGATGGGGTGGCTGCATGGAAATCTCACTCCAGTTTACTTTGTGTCGTCGTCCATCTCACTTTTCATGGCGTCTGTACAAATTCCCATGTTTACCAGGAGGACAGGTTAGACTCTCCCAGGCCTGGGATCAGTGATGTCATCTCACAGCCCAGTAGAATCACAACCCAGTCATGGTTGCCCTTGGAATGATTAGCATAATCCAATCACAGTACCATCGTACTATTGACCATCTGGCCCAGTTCCATAGGCTGTGGGGAATGAAGACAAGCAGCTACCTTGTTTTTAGGACTCCTTCATCACCGGGGCATCGCCAGGTACTATCCAGTATCCTTGGATCTATATGGACTGTACTGGGAAAGCCCAAGCCTTTGCCATTGTGTTGGCCCGACCAACATCCTAGTTCAGTAGGGGGTCATTATTTTGATTTGATTTTAAGAAATGCATAGACAGAAACTTCAGCTCATATATGGGCATTGCGTTTTGATGCCCCAGAGGAGGTTAGCGATTCCTGAAGATGAGAGTAAATGTGTTAGGGATTGAGCCAGTACTGTTCAATGCTTTGTTTCTGTCTGGATCTAGTTTGTTTTACAAGAAGGATGAAGAGACATTGAGGGTCAGTTCGCTGTTCATTTTACTATGGAGATGAGTCTGCGAAAGTGGGTTGCAGGGTTTCTGCAAATATAATTGGGATTATAGGTCACAAATTAGAAAGTTCCTTATGTACAAGGACAGCACAGCATTACTGTCTCCATCCCTTGCCAGATCCAGGGACTGCAACAGGAAAACCTTTAGAAATGGTGCTCTGAAGGCTACCAGTTTCTTTGGAGTTTGCCTGTAAGGATTCCCCAGAGCCAGGAGCCAAGGTGAGCAATGATTGGTCTGTACGAGGAGCACGTAACAGTAAGAAAGGAATCGATGACCATTACCTTATCGCAGAGATAATCTCAAAAGAGGACATGTGTGTTAGGTAGGTGGTAATCTAGTTGCCAGTAATAAAATTGGACTGCAGTTCACTTCTGCCAGGAGAAGAACGTGTAACGATAACAGGAAGCCTAGAAACAAGGCTGAAAAACGGCACGTAAAATTGGGACGGAGTGCAGAGCTCCTGGGATGGATTTTAAGGAGTCTTATCTGTCTCTAACCGCTGCCTGGGGACAGCAGCAAGATGCTCTGGAATTGTAATCTTCGACCACTTGTCAGACAATTAATGACCCAAAGCTCTTCTGGAGAACAGTCCACAGGGCAGGGACCCCAAGCCTGTGTTCCAGTGAGCCTGTGAGTTCGATGCTGGGATACTGTTTACCCATCAAGGGGTAGGGGCACATGCTGAAGGAGGGGGTCCCTGTTACAAAATTCCACTCTCCATTGCTGCTCCAAAAGCTGTCTCTTGAGCTGTTCCGAAAAGTGGAGTGGTTAGAAGCTCACGTCTTCAATAACCCCGTTTTCTTTCCGTACAACGGCTAGTCTAAATCACAGAAAGTAACAGAGCCCCTTTGGTTAAAAACCCGCCAATGTTACAGCGGAAAAAAAAAGTATGCATATGGATTACTAGTTGACTGTCAGTGAAGCCCTTTGTGTCCGTGTATGGAAAGGTTTCATTTTAGCACACTGTAGTAGAAATTTGTCTCCCCGCTCCACACCCCAAAACAAAAGCCTTAAGCAGCTACACTGGAGCAAATGAAAACAAAAACAAAAACCCTAAAACAAAACAAACAGCCAAAAAGAATGAAAAGCAAAAAACCCCAAACCCATGGTTTTGTGGCCCTGAGTCATACTGAGTATTCATGAAGTAACTGTGAACACGAATAATCCCCCATCCTATTTTATTGCATGATAATAGCTTTTTTAAAATAAACAATATTCGCGTCTAAGGCAAGGGCTTTTGGCATCTGACAGTCTGTGGGTAAGGATCATGTTGTAATGGCATTGAATCAAAAGCTGCTTTTTCTGCATAAACCATTATATCTAATCCCCTCCCCCAGCCAACCTGCTGCAAGCTTCTTGGGGAATTAATTTAAGATTGATGATAAAAAAAAAAAAAGAGGTCGAAGTTAATGACATCAGAGAGGCTCCGGGAGGAAGTCATGGCTTAGGGCGGAGCTTCGCTCTTTTGCCAAATGAATGTCGTTCCAGAGCGACTTCTGCACACTCAAGTTACTGCTTCTGCATTTCTTTTGGAATGATCTCTTCCCAAGTTTATAGCCTAAACTAATCTTGTAATAAATGCCTTAAAGTAAAAATTTCATGTGTACCTGGGGTACGACGCTGATTGCGTTTTATTATGAGATGCAAAAGGGGTTTCGATTATGGACGCTGCAACATTGAGGAGAGCAAACCATTTCCTTGGGTGGTGTGGGGATTTTATACTTAGGACGTAAGGCTTTCTAAATGAATAAACAGACAAAAGGGATTTTGTTGGTTGGTGTGTGAGCTAAAATCTGAGGTTTAATTGTGCTCTTACAAGGGAACGAAAATAGCATGAAACTCGGGAGGGAAATTTAAAAAAGAAAAAAAAAAAAGACAATTGTGGCGAATGTTTCTCGTTTTGAGTAAAACCCAGTCCGTGGAATGACATTTGTAGTGGCACAGAGGCGATGCCTTATTTACACACTTAATCTTATTTTGATTTACTCTAATTTATCTGGTATCAGCAGCCTGTTAGATGATAATTTAAAAATCTGCCGCTACCGTAATTGCTCTAGGAAACTTTCCTAATGATAATTTTATTCCCTGGAATAATTTAACTTCCCATTTCAAATGCACATCTCGGCATTGCAAAGTCTGTGTTGGCAGTGGAAGATATTTGTGTTCGCCGAGAATGATGATGCTTTTAAATGGGCGGCAGCGTTAGGCTTTAGATTTTACGGTAATGACTCAAACTAAAATTACGTTTGGCTCCACGGAACTTCGCTGTTGTGTGGAGCGTAAGCACAGAAGTATATAAGAAAGCTTAAAAACCCTTCCCCAGAAGTGCCTTCTAGATGCAAACTGGGTTTATAGGGTCCCATTCTGTCAGTTTGTACACACATTATGGCCAGAGTCACTTATCAGAGTCACTTCCCAGCCTGGTGGCACGTTTGAAGACCTGATCAGCTTTTTCCTGAGCGGAGAGTGGGAAAACGAGGTGGTTTCCAGCCCTAGCTCATCACCACAGAGCACTTCCACACAGCACCATCCAATCAGGGACCTTGGCTCTTTTGAAGAGAGCTACATTCCAAAAGAGGAACCTCTGAGGCCCACCTGTCCTCCGAGAAAGAGAGTAATGAGACTCCCTAGCGCAGGGTCCGAGTGAAAAGACAGAAGGGCTTCTTCTAGGAAGAGTCTGAGCTTCTGAGGCTGCTTTCCTGACATAGCTTCTGCCAGTCTTGGAGGTGGGAGGCTCCTACCACTGGCCCTCAGTGTCTGTGGGTTTTAGTTCCAGTTTAGCCTCTGATACCCAAACCCTCAGATATCCCTACAGGAAATCATGTACCATTTGTGTGTAGCCTTTGCACCTTCCTCCATACATTTTAAATCACCCCTCGATTACCCATAGTGCCCGATATGGTGTGAGCCAGCACAGCTGTACTCTGTGGTTAGAGAATATCGAGTTAAAAATGGCTTCCCTGGGTTAATAGAAAAGAACAATCGTAAAAAAAAAAAAAAAATGTTTTCTGGGAATGGTGGGTTGAACCGTATGGAGGTCCCTCTGCTTCTGCAAACAGAGGAGCGTCCTTTCTGCTTCTGCCAAGGTTAAGGGCAGGGTAGGTTCTGGGAAAATTGAAGTGTGAATGGTGGGTACTGAGACTCAGGAGCACCCTGAGTTTGGAGGGGAAAGAGAGCATCATTCAGGAATTCAGACAATGCTTGGTACCTAAGACCTGAGGGAAGGAAGGAGCCCCAGGCACCAACTATTGCAGGGCTGAGGTGGGGGAGTACTGTCGCACCAGGGAGGGCACTATGACACCAGGGGTGGAGTAGAAGGCACTGTGACACCAGCTACCCCATTTCTACAGCTCCTGACAAGTCTCCAACACCCATCCCAGTTGGTTATGGCCAAGTGTATGGGAAAATGATTGCCCTGGAGGTTGGACCTTGTAGATGAGCCCAGAGTTACACAGAAGGACCTGCTAAGCAAGTTGTCCCTTTGAGGGCAGCGCTCCTGGTATCTTGGAGGCTTTTCACCTTTATGATTCAGGAAGAAAACCTCAGGCAGGGCAACTGTGAGGGGAGCTCTTAGTAACAATGCGGATATTGGCATACTGCTCTGTCTAGAACTTCTAGCCTGAAGCAGTTTTAAGAGTCATTCATGATGTGTTTGTGTTGCTCCTGTAGTAAAACATGATATGCACTTGTAGGTGTGCCATAGCCCACTCTTAAGGGCCTTACTACAATGAGGAGTGAAATGAGAGAGATATGGTTGGTTCTTGTCTAAGAGCCATGTGGGTGATTCAATCCATAGACTTGTGAGCCACAGCCTGACAAAGGTGAACTGAAAAAAGTATCTATGTTCATAGCTGTGTCATTGAAAAAAAGTAGCTGTGTCATTGAAAAGAGTAGCTATGTCATTGAAAAAAGTAGTTATGTCATTGAAAAGAGTAGCTTTGTCATTGAAAAAAGTAGTTATGCCATTGAAAAAAGTAGCTATGTCATTGAAAAAGGTAGCTATGCCATTGAAAAAAGTAGCTGTGTCATTAAAAAAAAGTAGCTATGTCATTGAAAAGAGAAGCTGTGTCATTGAAAAAATTTAGATGACTGTGGAGAAGTGAGGTTAAGCAAGAGGAAGCCTTGTGGCAGTGGTAGGTGTGTTGCATTCTGGGAAGTGTGATACACAACCACAGAAGAGGGGCTTTGGTGAGAGAGGACTCAGGGCTCCATCCTTTGTATGGGTATCCTCATTAGTGGCTTTCAGGATCACACAGCGGTGTTCTTCTTCCTCCCCTTCCCACCCTCATCTCCAGGAGGTAGCTTTAGATTCCCCCCCACACAGGAGTGATTTCAGTCTCCTCAAATGCTCCACCAACAGTTTTCAAATCCACATCCCCATCTATTTTGGAGCTACACTTGTTGTCTAACTCTTACTAATATCGGTTTTGAAATAAGGTATCACTACACATCCCAGGCTGTCCTGGGACTCCCTGTGCTAAGGTTACAGACATGTACTGCTATTTTCATTTATGAATCTGTGTATATGTATATATATATATGTGTGTGTGTGTATATATGTGTGTGACTGTGTGTATATATGTTTGTGTATGTGTGTATATGTCTGTATGTGTATATATGTATAAGTGTGTGTGTATATGTATATCTCTGTGTATGAATCTATGTGTATATATGTGTATGTGTCTCTGTGTATATATGTAAGTGTGTATGTATGCATGTGTTTATATTGTGTATGTGTGTTTGTGTACATGTATATGTGCTGGTATATGTATGTGTGTGTGTGTGTTCTGTATTCTATGTGAGAGTCCGATCAATTCTACAGTGATTAACTGTAGAGTTACAGACCAATGAGTCACTGCCTGGAGTTGCTTTCATTGTACATCACTGATTCTACTCACCAAACTTAGATTTCTAGGATGTCCTTTTAAAGTTTTTAATTAACAATTCGTTTAGTAGATATATGTTATTGACACTTTGTTTAGCTTCCTAAAATCTATTTACCATAGGGTGAGAAATCCTTATATTTTATCTTTCATTTCATTGCAAGGAGCCTTATGAAGTATTGCTAAGTAGCCCTATTGTCCTTTCTGATACCTTGAGTATACACACACACACACACACACACACACACACCCATATATGTGCACATGTGTGTATATATAATGCCATATGTGTGCATATTTAATATTTATAAAATATATACTATACAAATTATGAAGAAATTACTGTATAGACTCTGCATTTTGATCAAATACCACAAGAAGTTAAGGAAGAGAGCCATTTATAACTGACCATTTATTCATGTGGTGTAGGGTTCATCATCCTAAGCAGGTGATGAACCACCCTGGCCTCAGGCTGTTGGCTGTAGAATTTCATCTCATTACATCATGATTCCATGAGTCCTGAGTTTCCGTAGCTAACTGCTGTCTCAGAGGCCGTTATCCTAGGGCAGGTCTGTGTCACTCTTTCTGCCTAGAAAAGCACCTGTCAATCCACACAGATTCTCAACCGCCAACCAGGGAAGCGCTGTCCCCAGAAGTACACTGTCTCCTATGGAGTCAGTGAGTTCATTGTTTGGAATGACATCTGTAAAACAAGAGAAACCAGAATGAAAGAGACTGACTGGAAAAATGAGGGGACCCAACAGGAATGCGAGGAAACGCGGCAGGGTCAGCGCAGCAAACACGAGCAGCTTAAATCCTGCATGTGCAGGAAAATGCCAAAAACTACCTAGAAGGAAACATTTTAAACTGGAATCATGTTCTGGGTTTATCTCACAAACTTCTTTATATTTTTGAATGCACTCTGGCGGTTGTATTAAAGAAGAACGTTCCTGGATTGCTTTTCGAGACTGTTCTGGCATGCTCCTAATACTATCAGGGTCACGCGGGGGGATAATGGCCAGTGTGTATACTCTGTTGTATTTTGTGCATGCTGTGCCCGAGTCAATAGCGTTGTCCCAGTAGTGATGGAGGCCACCTTGTTCTACACCATGTAGCATTCTATTTCCTCAAAGTGTGCTATGGTGAGGATCACCCATTTGCCTTTGCCTTGCCTGGTCATCTTCACTCTGTATGCTAGCATGTACCTTCTGCTTTTCATAGCAGGTTGGAGCCTCGAGTTGATCAACTCCAGAGACTTCCTCATCGTTTTGTGTTCACTGTCTTTCTGTCCCAGGTGTGGGACAGCCCCCCAAGTCCATCGCGAGCATTCTGAATTATTACGTATCCTTACCTCTCTGTGTGGTGTTCATGCTACTGTACACTGCACATCAAACCCAATTGAACTTACTGGCCCTGCTTCCTGGGCTCAGAGTTCTACATCCTCAGGGACTGCGCCCCTTAGTGCTTGGGCTTCTCTATTCTTGGCACATATGTTTTATTATCTTTTAAAAGCAAAAACGAATGTATCATTTAATAGGTTCCAGAGAATTAGATGCATAATCTGTATTTTCAAGAGAAAGATCTATTCAGAATTCAAGTCTGAAAGCTCCCCCCCCTCCACACACACACACACAAATCCTCCTGGCATATGTAAATTGGAGAACGTCTGTGAATGCCATGGAACACGGGATTGTAAAATAATGGCTGTTAGGAACTTCATTAACTCTTCGAGCCTGGCTAAAGCCCTCGGGGAAATGCCTGGCATTTCTTCAGCTGCCGGCGCTCAGAATTAGAGTCAGTGCTGAGCTCTTGCCAGCCCTTTCAGATCTGTGATTATTTTCTGATCCAGAAAGAAATAAAAAGTTATGATTTATATAGTTTATCTGCTGAATTCTTTGTTTCCTGGAATGTTGGTGGAATATGAATAATGCAGTAATTCTCAAGGGCCTGGCCCTCTGAACCAGAAAAATCCTTCCTTCCTCCCTTCCTTCCTTCTTTCCTTCCTTCCTTCCTTCTTTCCTTCCTTCCTTCCTTCCTTCTTTCCACCTTTTCTTCCTTCCTTCCACCCTTTCTTTCTCTCTCTCTTTCTTTCTCTCTCTTTCTTTCTTTCTTTCTTTCTTTCTTCTGAGAATGAGTATTTTTTTAAAGATGCCACGTTTTGATTAAGAAAACGTTAATCTATACTACTTAGCAAATGTTTTTATTTTTTATTTTTATTTTATTGTAATTTTAAGACCTCTGATCACTCCAACCAACTTCTTTGAAAGGACTATCAGAGTGCTTTTCTATTTGGAAGACTGGTAAAAGGTTCAAAATGCTTATGTTGAATGGAAGGACCAGTATGTAAATTTGTGCGTACAGTTTGATTTATGGTATGTGTTTACAGTGTGAGATCTGAATCTTTGCTAGAACAGAACTTCCGAACTCCCAAGTTTCTTAAGGGAAGGTTATCTTGATATTTGCTTGCTTGCTTTGAAACACGGTTTCATATCTCAGGCTTCCCTGGAACTTGCCCTGTAGCCAAGGATGACCATCTCATTCTCCTGACCACCCCCTCCCTCCCCCCCGCCCACCACCACCATCATGGTATTACAAGACATGAGCTACCATACGGTGATTATCCTGTGCTGGGATTGATGGCTTTGTGTGTGTTCCACAAATGCTCTGCTATCTTAGCTGTATACCCCTGTCCTTGATATTTTAAAATCCTAACTGACTCTCAAAAAGTCTGGCATAGAGCAGTCAATGCTTGGGGACAGACAGATTATGGAACATTGACCTAGGCATGCAAAGACAGCATGAAATGGTTTTGTGCCTCTCCTTTGGGGACTATATATCTCATACGGTCCCAAATATTTAAACCATTTGTAGTGGCTTTGATCACACCTGATGACGCTAAGTCATTTCTAGAAGTGGATGAGAGAACTTTCCGTGGAAGCTGGAAATGCTGCCGTGTGAATAATTATGTGAAGCAGACCGGGAACTTGTAAATGGGCTCATCCCACTTTCTCTTGCATCCTCTGGGCCAGCACAGGTCTTCCTCTGTTTTTATTGGATTATAGTCAAATGAAGTGTGGCTATGTTTATTTTTCTCATGATACAGAGATGTGTTGATAGTGTTGATTTATGAGGGTTGGACAGTCAGAAGGAGAGCTTGAACACTTAAGCAGTGGGAATTCCAAAGTAATACGGAACGGGGAGATTTCGGGATGTTAATTATTAAATTGCTGGGGGTACTGAGTTCACACCATCTCAAGTTTCTTTTGCCTAGGACTTGGTCATGCCCTGTAGATAACCCATGTGAAGATGATCATTATAATGAGTGTGGCTGTTGGGGTGAGAGGACTTGAACACCACATTGTCCTGACATTTTACATTTCTTTATTGTGTGGTGAGGGGATCTTTGGCCTGCATGACTGTGTTATACCAAAACAAAGTAAGACAGATGCCAGCACTCCACAGTCACCATCTACCTCCACTTTCTACCAACCTTGGATGAAAGCCACTGTTACCCACTTTTGTGCCTGCCTCAGTCATTGTGAATTGTCTACACACTAACATGTGACTGGATTGGATTGGAAGCCAGGACATTTAATTCCTAAGCCCAAACTTTCTACTATTTCAGAATGTTCTCCTGTTTTAAAACTACAGAAAGGCCAGAAAGCAGAAATAAACATTGCATATATAATTTGACCAGGTGTAGACAGTTAATGGATCCAGAAATGTTCTTCCACCCAGCACTCAATATGGAAAGAAAGGCCTAGGGTATAAGAAGGGGTCAGCATGGGGTATAGAAGGGGTCATGAAATGTTCATGGCTCTTAACTATAGCAGATTTATTGTAAAAGTCAAGTGTTCTGATGAGCTTTTATTAACTGGACACAACCTGATTTATCTCGATTAGGGTAGCTCATGAGCATATCTACAACAGACTCTCTAGGTTGTTATTTCATGCAGGAAGGTCCAGCCCCCTGTGGGTGGCACCATTCCCTAAGTTGGGGGATCACAAACTAGTTAAGACAGGAGAACACTGGTAGAAAGCTAACAGACTTTTATGCATGTGTTTCTCACTGCTCCTGGCTGTGGATGTGAGGTTTTAAGCTTGATGCCTTGACCCACCCGCCATAATGGCACAACCTGGGATTCTAAGTCAATTAGCCCCTTTTCTTCCTGTGTTGCTTTCTTCTAGGGCATTTTATCACAACAACAGAAATGAAACGAGGATGGTCAGGATCAGTGCTTAAAGCAGCAGTTATAAAATCAAGGTTAAAAGGTAGAATGAGAGAGAGAGAGAGAGAGAGAGAGAGAGAGAGAGAGGAAGAAGAAGAAGAGGAGGAGGAGGAGGAAGAGGAGGGTAGGAGGAGGAGGAGGAGAGAGGAGAGAGAAGAAAAGAGAGGGAGAGGGCTATAGAAATGCTCAAAGGCTTTTTGAAAGCTGCTTGTGTGCTCAGGCTTTTCTAAACACATCCCGGACTCATTGAAACTCAGTCCTTGAGAAGGGGAAGCTGTGGAGGTCCCCCTTTTGCAGATGAGGACGCAGAGTCTAAGAGACTGCTCGACTTGACTGAAGTGGAACAGTTGCAAATCCATAGAGCAGAGTCTAGAGCCACATGAGCCTCAGTCCTTATTGCTCCTCTTCAGCCTCCTCCACAAACAAGAATCAGTTCATCACCTCAGTCAAGTCAACCTGGTAAAGACACGCACAAGACAACAGGGTCCCATTCTTTGTGTTATTTTTGATATAGTTTAAAGGTGCCAGACTGATGGTTTTAACATTTATCCCCTGCATGCATATGTGTATGTGTATAATGTATATATGTATATGTACATATATTTATGTGTATATTTACATATACGCATGTGGGCCTATACCAGTGTATACATGAGGAAGTCAAAGGAAAACTTGAAGGAGCCATCTTTCCCCTTCCACCATGGGATCAGGAATCAAACTCAGCTCAACTCATTGGGTAGCAAGAGCCTCGCAGCGGGGCCGCTCCAGAAGCCCTCTGACTGAGTGTTTGAGAGCAGTCTGGCCCCTTTGGTTGCTAGATATGCCTCTCTCCAGGAGTACTGTGAAGCCTGTTCTGTCACTCTCACGAGAACTTCGCCATTACAGCTTCGGTGCCATGTGCCGGGGCGTGAAGGCCCAGTGTCAGTCATTCCTTCAAACTTTGAGTGCTCTCGGGAACACGTGTTATTCAGTGAGCTCGCCACATGCATTTGTGCTCCCTTCATTATTCTGTAATTTTGGTCCTTCAACGATTCCCGTGCCAGCCCTTGACACGTGGTTGTTTGTTTTCCATTAACTTGCTACTTCGTGTTCTGAGGTCTTCTACCTCACAGTTCTGTTAGGTAGAATTAGCCGCTCTAACTGTCGCCTTCTGTAGGTTCACGGGGAGAGGCATTCGGCGAGGTGCTGTGCATGAAGGAGCTTCGAGTGGTGTGGCCCATAATTTATGGTCAAGCTCCTGCGGAGTGATGTCTCCACTTGGAATTTTACCTGAAGGGTCGGACTTTGATGGGGGCACTCTCATTGCTCTCATGATGGTTTGATTATGAGTTGGTGAAGACATTGCTTAAATTACTAATGTAAAACTCACTGTTATAAAAGCACCCTTTCAGGCCACAGACAACACCAACAGAGTATAATATTGATATTTCTGATGCTCTAACGTCAGCCATCATTTGATATCCGCGTAATTGTTTTAATAGTCAGTGTCTGGATTTTATCTCACTTATTTGAATGCCCTCAAGTGACTGCAGTGATGATGTCTCACCCCGCAGGTTCACTTTCAGGTGCAGAATGTGCTTCGCTCCCTGTAACGGGTGCATGACACTTCAGGTTTAGTTGGATCTTTAAATCACATCGGTGAAACTCTCAGTCACTACACCGAGATACAGATCTGTCTCGGTCTATTTTATTTCTTTGTAGGATCATAAAGTATCTTTTTTCCTTGGTAATTAGGCCATTTGAAAATGAGAGGCATCTCCTGGTTTTTCTGATCCTAATGACACAGTTGCAGATATAGCACATGTGATCTAAATCTCAGTTTCCGGGGTACCTGTCTCCCAGTGAGTGTGGCATTCATGTCTGATGCCCAATTGTGTCTGCGTCACAGGTGATTCTCTCAACCAGCTTTGCCGCTGTTCTGACACATTTTGAAATAACCGCTATGTAGGAGTGTCTCCTTAGCTGTAGAGGCATGAATGAGCCACAGAAATATTACCTGAGAACTTCAGAACTGAGTATTTTCGTGGTTTCCTTTGGGGATGTACCCATGGGGCTATTTGCCTCCATGCATATCTGTGCACCTGTGGTGCTGCCTTCACTGTGGTGGCTTGCTGTCTGCACACGATCCACAGACACAGAAACAAGGGATTCTGGCCGCTGTATTTCATTCCTAAAGCTGAAGGATAGCAGGCACGATTACTGGGACTAACATCTGGAGTGGTTTATTAAAGGGAAAAGCGCCAAGATGGTTAGCACGTAGCAAACTGCATTATCCATATGTGGCGTTTCATTGCCATCCAGTGCCAGGGTGCGTTAGTTTGAAGGGAAATGAACACAGTCTGCCTAAGGACAGTCACAAACACAGCACCATCACAGAGCTGATCGCCATTTAGCTCCATGAAGCAGTTTTCTAGAGATTTTGAAAATCAAGTTCATCATCCGTCTAGAGGCTTTCTAGATCTTTGGGTTCCTGACCACAAGGTCTTAAACAGAATTAAAACGGATATTGGGTTGAATTATTCTTATTTAAGAATTACTTCTTTATTTTATGTATATGAGTACACTCTAGCTGTCTTCAGACACACCAGAAGAGAGCATTGGATCCCATTACAGATGGTTGTGAGCCACCATGTGGGTGCTAGGAATTGAACTCTGGACCTCTGGAAGAGCAGCCAGTGCTCTTAACAACTAAACTATCCCTCCAGTCTTATGAATTATCTTTAATGTTTTTTGAATCATAAAATGAATGGAAGTCTATTAGTAACAAACTAATGTGATTATCAGGTATGCTAGCTAGTTTTATGTCAACCTGACCCAAGCTAAAGTCATTTGAGATGCAAACCTCAATTAAGAAAATACTTCATAATACAGTGCTGGATGCAAGACTGTAAGGCATTTACTTAGTGATTGGTGGAGGGAGAGAACAGCCCATTGTGGGTAGTACCATCCATGGGTTGGTGGTCCTGGGTTCTATAAGAAAGCAGGTTGAACAAGCCAGTAAGCAGCACCCCTCCATGGCCTCTGCATGAGCTCCTGCTTCCAGGTTCCTGCCCTTGTGTGCATTCCTGTCCTGACTTTTTTGATGGTGAACTAAAATACAGAAATGTAGACCAAATAAACTGTTTCCTCCTCAATTTGCTTTTTGGTCTAGGTGTTTTGTTGCATCAATAGAAGCCCTAACTTAGACATTGGTTATTGAAGGCATACTGTTGAACTGTTTGCATGCGCTTGAGAAATTGAATATGGTTCTTGCTCTGCAGGGTGGTAAAAGAACCCTGTGAAATGATGGGGAAAATTGTTATAAGGTTGAGTTACCATTCTCTTCATCCTCGGAGGAAAGCTTAATGGTTAGAGGGTCTTGAACCAACAGTGTGTGGTATACAGCAAACTGTTGGCTCAGGGCTCATGGACACAGTCCTGCCAACCACCTTGCAGTTTAGCCCGTTGACACAATAATCTAAAAGACCATGACCTCATACAGCAAATATTGGCCCCCTTGGCCCCAGTGGAGGATATCTCATCCACTTTCATCTCACAAGTAGGAATGGAAACATGATTTGTAGAACTTACAGTCTTAGTAGGTGAGTTTCACAGGCTAGAGAATGGCAGGGCCCTTAGACAGGGCTTATAGTATTTCCTTTGATCTCATCATCACCAACTCCAAAGACTGAGTGGCCTAACAATATCATAGTTCCTTAGTTTTATATTGTAAATCTGTGGTGATCAGGATGACACAGTAACAACTTGGTCTCCAAGTAGTTCCTGAGTAGTATGGCAGGACAAAGGGAGTGATGGGAGTTATGGGATGCTCCAGGTGACAAGGTTACATTGTTGACAACAAAGTTTCAGTATCTCCTTTATTGTAACATTGTAACATTCACAACCACCTTTTATTGAGATCTGCATACCTTGCCCAATCTTGCACAAATGGTCTCTGTATTAATTCTGCTCCAGACAGTGGTCCCAAACACATCCTTGTTTCCTATAAGACCTACTACCCTTCCACTCCCTGGTTTTCTTACATCCTACACCCACACATCCTCAGACATCTCCCTTTATTCCTGAGCCTTTCAAGTCGACTCCAACTGGTCCTCTGACTTCATTATTTTATAACTTAAAAAGCGAATGTATTCATAAACATGCACGCTACCACATGCCACTTTGATAGGTGTCTATGTTTATGTAGCTGAGGTCCACTTAGGATTCCTTTGAATACAGTTCATTTGAAATATGCATCAGATTATTACCTGTGGTTACTGTACTGTATAGCAGAACATGGCAACTTATTCCTGGGCTGGGGTGTAGCATCTATACTGTAAGGATCTGAATTTCGCCACCAGAAGCAGCATCAAAAACAAAGCCAAAGAGAAAGAATAAAATAGCAATGGAAACAATAACCATTAATTCCTTCTCTGTAGTTGTAGCTATACCTGATGCTAGTCTCTGCACATCTACAGGCTTCTATTCACCATGTCTATGGCAGTTCTTAAAGTCTGAAAAGGAATTTTATATATATGATTGGTGGAGGGAGATTTATATATATATATATATGTATATATATGTATATATATACATAATCTGAATCTACTTGACTCAATTTGAGATGATGTCTTTCATTTCTACCATTTTTATGTCTGAATATTACTCCATTATATGCATGCACAATATATAATATATATTATATATAATAATATATTCTGATATATATCAGTTTAAAATCTCTCTACCCGGGTGCTAGAGAGATGGCTCAGCAATTAGGAGCACTGATTGCTCTTCCTAGAGGTCCTGAGTTCAATTCCCAGAAACCACATGGTGGCTCACAGCCATCTGTAATGGGATCTGATGCCCTCTTTTGGTGTTTCTGAAGACAGTGACATTGTACTTACATAAATTAAATAAATAAATGTTTAAAAAATCTCTCTACTCACTGACATTTAGATTAATTTCTTAACTTTGCTATTCTGAATAAAACCAAAATATTGTGAATAATTCTGTGAGCGATATACTGACATAAAAAATAACAGACATAGAGACTGGTGGGATTAAATAGAGAGACCCATCTGTGAACCAACATCCAGCTGACCTTCAGCAAAGGTGCCAGAAACAAGCACTGGGGGAATGATGGCCTCATTAAATGGTGCAGAAACGTGCCACACATGTAAGAATGAAACTCTATACATCTTCATACAAAAGAAAAAAAAAAGAGGGTTAAAGCCTTAAATGTAAATCTGAACCTGCGAAATTGCTAGAAGAAAATAGGAAGTGTCTATGTCATTGAAGTGGGGAAGTGTGGTTTGGATGTGGCCTCATGAGAGTCAATGAATGGTCGAAGAAATAAACGGGTGCTTGAATCCAGTCTCTCTTTGCCCCCAGCATGCATAACGTGAGTACAGCCCAGGGTAATTGGAAAGACCCCATGACCCTCTTTCATTCATCCTTGGACTTGTCAGAGGCTGTAACGTCCACTCTAAGGCTTCCCTTCCCTGCCATGTTCTTTCTTAGTCTCAGAATTGGAGAGCAAAGCCTCACACTTCAGCTTCTCAGTGATGGGTCTCCCAGCCCCTGATTTTGGTGCCCCACCCCTTTCCATACCAACCCTGCAGTGATCACATAGCATTTTAACTTTGCACCTCCCATGGTTTTCTGTGAACTTGTCTTTGGAGGAATGAATATGAGTGGCTTAGCTCTGTTTTTCCTAGGATTCCCAGTGCTGAAGGTGTAGATGCAATGTTTGTGGAGTAAATGCATAATTAAGGTGATAATTGAACTTGCCCTTGAAGGAGGAGTGAGGTTTGTCAGGAATGAATACTGATTAATATGTATTTGCCAGAAGGCAGACTCAGGCAAGCTCCTCATTTTTGAGGGGGTCTTTTTTTTTTTTTTCAGAATAGACTTGTGCAAACGCATTGAGAAGCAGGCCATAGGTGATCTCTCCAGGGAGAGACCTGCACGTTAGGAGCCTTGCTGTTTAAACGCACGTTGTTTTAAGAAAGCACCAGTTACCCAGTGCTGTTTGAGAGCTTTGCGTGCATTCCTTGGGTAGGTGACTTATTTGATTTCTAGACATGCTCATCTCTGCATTGCTACTTTGCCATTTCAGTGTGCACCGATCGTCAATGCCCCAGTGGTTCCTACAGACTGAATAAAAATGCATGCACACATACAGAAATATTTATAGTCAATCTAAGCATCCGTAAACATTGACTGAATTACGTTTCCTGACTGAAATGTGATTCTGAGTCACGTGCAGTTGTATCACCAGAGGTGGTTGAGTCACCCTGAAGGAGGAATGACTTCACACTCCGGGAGATACTAAGTCGTAACCCAGCCAAGCCTGCATAAAGAATGGAGGATTCTGACAAGCAGGGACCATGAGGTAGCTGTGGAGGATGCCTTGTCTCACCCCACAGGGCACGTCCTCTGTGTTTTGTTTTACCTTTAATTTTAGTGTGGGATGTGTGTGGTACACATGTATGTGTGGCGTGTGTACCTGTGTGTGTATGGGTATGTGTACTGTGTTCATGCATGTGCTTGGAGAAGCAAGAGGAGGAATTTGGGTATCCCATTACCTCCCCTCATTCTCTGAGATAGGGTCTCTCACTGAACTTGAGATAGGCTGCTGACGCCCATGTCCCAGCTATCCTGCTGTCTCTGTCCTGTATAGGGATTGTAGAACCATGTATATCCACACCCAGCTTTTTGTTTGACTTCTGGGTATCCTCTGGCTTGCTCAACAAACCCCTTAGCTGTCAGCCCATCTTCCCAGCCCCTTCCTTGTTTTATGGTTTGCTGTTGCAGCCCTATTTTCTCCTCCTCCATTCCCAGACTCTTCTCTGTGTGCAGCTCCACTCAGTGTTCATTGCTCATTGCTTCGTTATTAGCTGACCAATAAAGCAACTTGATTATGCTCTGAGGTGACACAAGAAGCTCCAATATGCAAGTGTCATTCACGGGCAAACTTTCTTTCCTTGTTCCCTGCACTGCATAGCACTTTAAAGACAATGTCTCATTGTATAGTCTAGCCTTGGACTCAGTATAGACCAGGCTGGCCCATAATTCTCAAGTGCTCCCTGTCTGACCTAGAACTCTATGTAGACCAAGCTGGCCCATAATTCTCAAGTGCTGGGATGGAAGGTATTTGCTACACAAAACCACCATAGCTTTCAAGATTACTGACCTTCCTCCCATACCCATGGCTAAACTCCCCAAAGCTAGGATTTCTTTGTTATTGGTCTGTTCTCTTTGGATTCTTTAGAGAGGTCCATTGGACCTGCAGTTTCTTGGGGCTATCTCTTTCTAGGAAGTAATATTCAGTCATTTTGCTGTTAGGCATTTACTCTAAGTTTTTAAGAGCCTGAATCCGAAAATAACGTGTAGATCCAACATGGGTGAAGTGCGGGTCACAACGTTTAGTTCCGTAGGGTGGAATGACTAGAAACAACATTGTAGCTATGCCAATTGACAAGGGAAATGTTAAATGAAATATTCTATACCAAGTAGAAATGGCAACCAGGGTAGTCAATGTTAAGAACAGCGTATTCAGTCACCTAAGTAGATTTAAGATTAAACTGTCAACAGCTTCCACAGCAGTTCAGCTTGGGTGCCGCTGTTACGTCTCCTGCAGTCTCCACTGCCCCTGTTTTATTACGTCTCCAGTTTGGTTGTCATGTTTAGAAGAAAGAAAAAAACTGGGCTCATGTGGAGGAGACATTGAGAATTCACTGTCAGTGCTTTAATACAGGGCTCAAGTGGTGATGGCTTCACTTCATTGGGTCAGCAGTGTCCAACGGTCTATGCCTGGCTCAGCGGTTTTCTATTTATCTCAAGGATTAAGATGAAGATATTTTTACATTTCCTATCCCACCAATTCTACTTTTCATAAAACTTCTTTGAAATTTGAAAGAGAAGGGACACTATAACGCTGATTATATATGTGTGATATGATAAGAGTCTTAAACAATTGTCACCCTCTGTACTAGCCCCTTTAAAATTCCTTACTCCTTTTTATACTTTTTTTTGTAGACAAACATTTCTAGGGATTGTCTGTGTCCAGCAGGGCAGTGTGAGATGCGGAGCTAGCTTTTATGACTGTGTGATGGGCGTCTCCTACCCACCTCTCCCTCCCAAAGAGGTGCCTGATTTTAAGGAAGATCGTTAAAAGGGATTGGACATCGGGTTCTCTTTCTCTCCCCATCCCCCTTCCCTGCATCCCCTCTTCTTCCTCCCTCTCCCCCTTCTCTCTTTCTCTCTTTCTTTTCAGTACTTGGGATAGAGCCCAGGGCCTTACATCCTGAAGGCCTAGTTCTGTAAAGAAACAGACTCTAGATTTTCCAGTGAAGCACTGCACAGTCTGCAGTGGGTTCATCATTTAAGGTAGAGAAGTTATTTCTATTTTGTCGTCCGAATCTGCCTGAAGGTAAACGGGAAAGGCTGAGGAAATTAGGAGATTGCTTATGATGTAAAACAGGGGAAAAATGCCTGAAAGGAAGTATAGAACTGATTGGCCATGTCTGAGGATTCCTCCTTCTCCTCTCCCTCCTCCTTCTCTTCCTCCTTTCTTCCTCCTCTCTTCCTCCTCCTCTTCCTCTTCTCATCTTCTTCCTCCTCCTCCTCTTCCCCCTCTTCCTCCTCTTCCTCCTCTCTTCTTCCTCTTCCTCTTCCTCCCCTCTTCCTCTTCCTCTTCTTTCTCCTTTTACTCCTCTCTTCTTCCTCCTCTTCCTTCTCTCTTCTTTGTCCTCCTTCTTCTCCTCCTCTTCTTCTTTAATTCTAATCCTATAGCAATGATTCAAGCCTGAAGGGTAGGTATCAGCAGGGGAAAAAAAAATAAAAAAGCTGCCAATCTTTAAAAACTGTAGTTTTTAATTTTGGGAATTATAATATAATTATATTGGTTCTTCTCTTCTTTCCCTCCCCCAATCTACACACACACACACACACACACACACACACACACACACACACACACACACACACGTAGTATAAAGGAAATGTTTCTATCTGGCCCAACAATGCTCCCTCCGAAAGCTCTAGGTCATGTAACAAAACCTAACGCCAGGCATGAGAAGTCCTCTTTTGAGCTGTTGGTCAGGATTGTCCAAGAGACTCTCAAAACCTTACAGGCTATCACCATGGCCCTTGGTTGACCCCAGAGGTGGAAGTGTAATTCCCTAATGATGAAAACTTGATACACTTCAGAAACAGGACCCACAGGTCCCTGAGCCAGAGCTGAGCCACAGAAATCCTCCCTGAGGACTAGCTGTCATGGTAACAGAAGGTACCATGTAAGCTTCCAAAGGAAGAAAGCCACCATCCATTGGAGAAGTCATGTCTGGTTCTTCCTCTGAGTCCAATGCTTCCAGAAATTAGACACAGTCTCAGAATATATTTACAAATACCTTGGCCATGTTCCTAGACTTTTCCCTTGTTAGATCGTAACTTAAATATCCCATTTATTGTAGCCTCCATTCTGCCATGTGGCTGATTACCTGCGCTCAGATACCATGAATCCGTCCCCAGGTGAACCCCCCAGGCCTGGTTCTATCCCAGAATTCTTTCTGCCTCCCAGATGTCACACCTTCTGTTCTACCCTTTGCTGTAGGCCATAGGTTTTTAATTTACAGATGACGATTCCACATCATCTATAAGACATTCTCTCTACAATCAGTCCTACCTAGCTACGCCATCTATGAGCTACAACGGTGACCAGCATGGCACTGTAACCCCAAGGGTGCAATAGCGTGGTACACATACCTTGGTGGTAACCAAAAGCCTTCTAATTGGAATTAAGATTTACTCATCAAGAGGGAAATCAGTACCTATCGAACCACCCAGGGCTAGTGAAGCCATGGGCCTTGCAGAAGGACCTACACCTGCTACTTTACGAAACCAGCACAATCTCTGGCTACACCTGACTTTGAGTCCTGAGAGCACTGATATTTAGTGTCTCTTGATGTCTCAGTTCCTCATGGAGATGTTTCTGCAGTCAGTTTGTAGAGACCTAATTTCAATATGAGAGAATTTTAGGGAAGGCGTACGGCATTGGTAGTTACCTGAAGCACCAACCTTTAACTTTGCATGATGCAAGTCAGAATCCTGAGGAGAGAAGACCATTTTATTAGCCACCTACAGGCTCTCTTTGGTGGGATTAAGAGAACTCTACTTCAGAGTCTTTAAAGCAAAAAAATCTCAGGGAAAGCGTACAAGCGGACACCATCTGAAAATATGACGTGTAGTTATTTACCTGGCATGTTCCGTATTTTCTCTGTCGTCTTGGTTAAGGAGGACAGCAGGTGGCATGGGTTGGTTCTGTGTTGAGAAGCCCAAACTTTGCTCTACCTCTGCCCGTGACTGGCTGTGTAGCTCACGGTGGCCTTCATCATCTTGCCTTCCTTTGTATTCTCTGCTCCAGGGTTGGGGTGGGGTAGGGTGTGGTATGATGGGGTGGGTTGGGGTGGGGTGGGATGGGGTGGTAGGTGGGGTAGGGTAAGAGATAAGGTAGCGCAAGAATACTATTGAATCTGTTCTTTCAGTGCGGTCTTGGTTATTTACAGCCAACTGCTTCATTCAGCTCTTGAATTGCTTTTGAGGAAGCCTGTGGTAAGGTTTTCAAAGAAAATGAATATCCTAACTTATTGAAATATGAATTAAACAGAGGTTCAAGAATATGTATTTTTGATATATATCCAACTTTTACAATATCCTTTTGGGAGCTTGAATTGTAACCAAATAATGTTTTCCCAGTCTGCATTTCACTACACATCAGCTCAGTGGATGACTCATAAAGAATGTAATTGACAGCTAGTAAAGCCTGTGCAAAAATGAATGAGCTTTTAACTTCATATTAAATTATCCTTTTCTAAATGACGGAAAACTACAATCAAGCCCTCTCTGTGTAATTTGCTGTAGATTACTACTTTAAGAGAATAACATCCTCTGTTAAAAAGGCTTTTGTGTTCTTGGCTTACCTTGTCCCTTCCTCCCACTGAGGTAAAGCCTCTGCTCTGTTGGTGCCTGCCCTGAGCTTTTCACCTGACCCTCTCTGCAATGAGCACATAATGAGTGTTGAAACCGGGGTTAGATTATTTAAAAGAAGCTTGGATTAGCTCTCTACTGCTTCTCTTGACCTCCTGGGAAAGAAAAGTAGCAGGCTTTCTAATACAGCAGTGGAATTTTTTTTTTGTCAAATTGCTTTAAAGCTTAAACCCTAACAGGTGGAGCCCTTAGCCTCCAGTGCAGGCTTTTCTTTATTTCTTGAAGCTGCTCATCAGTGGAGCACGTGGGAGGAACTCCCATGTATGAGTAGTGAAGGCAAGCATCATCCACTCTGTTTTGCAGGAAAATCGGGAGCCTAAAACTGCTCATTTAAGCGTGTATCAGAAAGAACCCCAAGCTGTTTGTGTTTGGCATTGTGTGGCTTAGCTGTTGTAAAGTGTTCCCTGGAGTTCATAGAATTACAGTTAAGACCATGATTATAAGTCTTTTCAGAGCTGTTAAAAATACCTTTGACCAGGTTTGCCCATTCCTGGCTCCTAACGCAAGAGGACATCATATTCATTAAGATAGTAATTTATGAACAATTCCCTAAAAATGAGATAAAATATTTAGGTGGCAGGAATTAGGCCAGCATGTTAATAACACAGCATGAGATAAATTCTCAGTAAGGGAAGGACCTCACTGTCTCCGATGTTCACTACTGTTTAACATTACACTGGAATACTAGTCAATAAAATCAGATAAGGAAACTGATTAGATATAAAAAGATTCCGTGTAAGGGGAGGGAAGCATCTTGCCCGTGGATAAGACTCAAAGAATCAAAAACCGAAATGACGGTAAACAACAGGCCGATGACTCTAAAACAGGCACGTAAGAACCAATGGTGTTCAAGTCTACAGACGGTATGGCGGTACCATGGAAGAGGAGAATCCCGTTTGTGATAGGGACGAGCTAAGGTCAAGAGAGAGGAGGAGGAAGCGCCCGTAGTGGGCACGTGCTCTTACCAGATCTGCAAGGGCATTCTCAGCCTCACTGAGAGAAAACAGGCAGGAACCAGTGGATACCCCTTACATGGGTAGATTAATCTCGCTTCATAAAGGTGTCGCTTCCTTTGAAATTAATAAATTTAACGCAGCAACAATCTTAGTCTAAGCTTCCACTTTGGGAAATTTTGTTTCTCTTGTTCATCTATCATATGTGCCAGTGAGAACAAGAAGGAGAACTTGAATAGAGGGAGGAAACAGGGGCTGCTGGTATTCTTGGCTCATGCCTGTAATGCCTCAGTACTCGAAAAGTCTGAGGCAGGAGAACTGCTGTGAGTTTGAGGACAGTCTAAGATGCATGTAGGCTTTCCCTCCAGAAAAATAATAGTTAAAAAAAAGGACAACAGAAACCTCTGATATGACAGAAGAGGCTAGACAGCCTGAATCTGGTCCCCAGGAGCAACTTGAAGGGAAGAGAGAATCAACTCCCACAAGAAACCTCTGAGCTTGCTCTCTGTACACACACACACACACACACACACACACTCTCACACACACACAGAGACAGAGAGACAGAGAGACAGAGACAGAAAGACAGAGACAGACAGAGATAGAGACAGACAGAGAAAGAAAGACAGAGAGACAGAGACAGAAAGACAGAGACAAACAGAGATAGAGACAGACAAAGACAGAGAGACAGAGACAGAGACAGAAAGACAGAGACAAACAGAGATAGAGACAGATAGAGAAAGAGAGACAGAGAGACAGAGAGACAGAGACAGAAAGACAGAGACAGACAGAGAAAGAGAGACAGAGAGACAGAGACAGAGCCAGAAAGACAGAGACAGACAGAGATAGAGACAGAGACAGACAGAGATAGAGACAGACAGAGAAAGAGAGAAGGGGAGCAGGGGGTAGGGAGGATGGAAGAGGGAGGGGGAGGGAAGTGGACGGGGAGAGAGGGGGAAGAAAGTGGGGCAGGGGAATTTGTGTTTTGATTTTATATTTTGAGAAAGATTTACAGAAAAAAAATAAGTGGGCAGTTATTAACAAGTTCCTGCAAGTTCATTCTCTTTTTTATTATCTCGCCTATTCGGGTGGTGCCTTTGTATAACTGATGACCCAGTGTTGACAGCTGACTCGTTTGTCCCTGTTCTCATTAGGATCCACTCTTTGTACTCAGCAGTCCGTGGGCTTTGACACCTGTGTGACCTCTGTGTACATTACAGTGTTTCCACAAAAGGAATGCTCCCCAATCTCGTCCAGTTCATCCCCTGGACATCAACTGCTGTCTTCCTGCTGAGTCCATGGTCCTGGCTTTCCCAGCTCGCCCTCCTATGGGAATGGGAAGAAGGTGTGAAGGCTAACGGCTGGCTGCTGACACTCAGCGATAGGAGCATGAGCTCGCCCGTGTCTGAAATGGCTTCACAGCTCATTTGTTATTAGAAAAGATAGACCTCTACCACGTGGTGATGGAGAAGCTAGGTAATCTTTCTGGCAAACATCAAATAGGATTCAGACTTTGCCAGACGGTATCGTAAGCGCCAAATGGGCCAGAGATGTTCATTGTAAGAAACAAAAAGGTTCTGGGGAACAAATGAAGCCAGGACGATGCTAAAGAAAAGCCTGGGTGGATTCACTTGCAAGTGGGTCCAAGACAAGACTGTGATTCAGGATCCGAGTAATACAAAAGAGACAACAGATCTAGACAGATATATTTGTCTGTAGCAACATAAAAACCTTAAAAATACATAGGTTGGGTCTGGAGAGATGGCTCAGCAGTTAAGAGTACCACCACCACCATTAATAATAATAATAATAATAATAATAATAATAACAACAACAACAACAACAATAACATAGTAATAGTAATAATAATGCATACCACATTTGCAGAGGGCCAGCATTTAGTTCTCACCCACCTGGACCTCCAGCTCCAGGGGCATCTGATGACTCTGGCATCTTTGGGGACCTGTATTCATGTGCATAAACCACAACCAGAAACACATATACACATAATTAAAAACAAAGCCTTAAAGATAGCTAAGTCTGAAGATTCTATAAGGAACACCCCCAATAAATAATATAGTGAGAAAAGATTACAATATATCACAAATAAAGGGACAGTCTAATAGTCAAGAATTAAGATTTATATATACTGTACACACACAGAAAGACACACACACATACACACAAACACACACACACACACACACACACACACACACACACACACAGAGAGAGAGAGAGAGAGAGAGAGAGGTCTGTCTAGTCCTGAAGTTGACATTGTCTTACCTCCTTGGCTGTCCATCCTGCTGTTTTTTTTTAAATTGGTTATCTTATTTATTTACATTTCAAATGTTGTTCCCCTTCCTGCTTTCCCCTCTGCAAACACAAACCCCCTATCCCATTCCCCTCCCCTTGCCTCTATGAGGGTACTCCCCTACCTACCCAACCACCCACCCATACTAGTGTGGATGCTTCAGTCCTACTTAGAAGGGGAACAAAGTAAATCAGGGGAGGTAGATGGAGGGAAGGACCTGGGAGGGAGAGGGAGAGGGGAAAAAGGGGATAGGATTAGGTTAGGAAATTGGAGGTATGCAGTAGTGGGGCATGGGGAACTGGGGGTAGCCACTAGAAAGTCCCAGATGCAAAGGAAAGAAGAGGTTCTCCATCCTGTGTTTAAGACAGTTTTTCACTGAACCCAAGTCTCACTGATTAGCTACAGTAAACTTGGGTTCTTCCTGTCTCTGCTCTGTGCCCCAATGTTTCAGAAATTCTGTACTCATTAGCAGTCAGTGCTGTTTGCACCCCTAGTGTGATCCTTGGCAATTTTTACAGGTTTGCTTATGCGGCATGTTCCGTAGTGATGAGATATGGCCTTTGTGGTGGCTGTTGGTGTTCTGTCTAAGCTCCACCCCCACAGCTACCTGGCAGCAGCCAGGTATGTTCCACCCCACAGTCGCCTAGCAACAGCTAGTGCCTGACTATATAAGGGGCTGCTTGCTCCCTCCTTTTCTTTCTTACTGTCTCTTACTCCCCTCTTACCCCCTCTTACTTGTTCTTCTCTGTTCTTGCCCCCTTTCCCCTTCCCAGGTGCCCATGGCCAGCCGCCTCTCCTCTCCTCTCCTCTTCCTCTCTCATTAAACCTCTCCACCTGGAACCATGTTGTCTGGGTGTGTTCTGTCCAGGCACCTGGCCGAGATTCAAACCCCTAACTTCTTCCACTTAGCATAACACTGTGAAGGCTTTTCCGCATCTTGTTATATACAGTGTTAAGGCATCCCGTTTCTCACTGTGGATATTTGATTGTATAGCTGTGCCACATTCTGTGTATCCTGTGATTGGGAATATTCTGCAATGTGTTTCCTCTCTGATTGGTTACAGTCAATGCTGCTATGAAAAGTTTCATTCGGGTGGATACATGTTTTCCTTTCTTTGGGTCCTGTGTATCAGAGTAGAATTCCCGGGTCTCCTGGTTACTCATCCCTTTCTGAAAGCTGCTGAACAGTGTCAGAGACGCCGCTGCTCCCTTCATTTTTATTATCGATGATTGACAGCTCTAACTCCCCAGGTGCTGATCGGTTTTACCTGTCTGTCACTCTGATTGTACTTCCTGCACACGAGGGGTCGAGTTTCACTTCCTTAATGATCAACATGGGTGAGCGTCTCTTCCCGTTCGCATCAGCCATTTGTAGATCTCATTTCCAGAGATGCCGCCTCGGTTCCTTTGACCACTTTTAACCACCATTTACTTCATATCAAGTTCCAAGATTTCTATAAATTTTTATATTTATTTACTTTTGATATCTGCAGGGGAGACAGGGAGAGATTCCATTTTCAATTTATTTTAAATTAATGGATTTTTTTTAACCTCAAAGAATTTCTTTTGTTTCTAGATTATTTTGAGTTGTAAAAACATATGCCATCACCTGGCTTAATAAATAATATTTTTGCTTTCAGTTATTGTGGGACAGGAATCAAACCTGTGGCCTGGTGCGTATTTCAATGCTCTCTAGTACTGAGCCTCATCTCCAGCTGCCCTTCAGGATTCCGAGTGTATAAATAGTGAATTCCTGCTTGGTTATATTCCCTCGTCTTTATTGTTATGGGTCACAGCTGCATTTAGTATGGTCTTCTGAGGGACAGCCAAGTGTCTGATATTTTTGTGACTGGCCAATGCCATGTCAAATTTTAATAGGTAGAGATCAGAGATTAGAACCCAAACATGTCTCCAGCCTCATTGGTGATTTCTCTGGGCTTCTCTGTGTTCAATTATTTTGTACTCCGATATGTCTTGTTAGATTTTTAAAATTTACTTATTAATCATTTTATTTGTTTACATTTTAAATGTTACCCTCTTTCCCAGACTCCCCTCCATAAACCTCCCACCCCCTTCCCCTCCCCTTTGCTTCTAAGAGAGTGCTCCCCCACCCTCCCACCCATTTCCACCTCACCCCTCTAGCATCTCCTTCCCTGGGGCATCAAGCCTCCACAGGACTAAAGGCTTGTTAGATGTTTTGATCTTTGAGACTATGTTTTCTGATCTGAGGTTACAATGTTTCTTTTTATTTAATTATTCTGATCTTTTAAGTTATTCTTTGCAACAAGGCTAGGAACATGCTAAACATTGATTTAAAAAATATTTATTCTAAAGTGTGTGTGTGTGTGTGTGTGTGTGTGTGTGTGTGTGTGTGTGTATCTGAACTGCTGAGGACAAAGAAAGTAGTTGAGTCCTGTTGAGGACTAAGAGGGTGTCTTAGTCCTGGAGCAGTTGTGAGCCACCTGATGTGGGCCCTGGAACGTGAACTTGGCTCCTCTATAATATGCTTTTTTAACCTCCAGCCATTGACGGTTCGTTGTCATTTAATGTCCTAAATGGCAGAACTTCTCTATCTTAATAGAGAGAGAGAGAGAGAGAGAGAGAGAGAGAGAGAGAGAGAGAGAGCGCGCGAGCGTGTGCTAGTCTTTGTCCTGGAGCATGTGTAGGCTCTCCCTCAGTTAGCATCAGCACTTTAACCCTCTCTCTCTCTCTCAAAGTTAACTTCCTCCAGCTCCCCTTTCCCCTTGTCTCTTTCTTTAGCTGAGCTCAGGCTGGCACATGTGCTACTCTCAGGCTCTCCCTCCAAGCCCTGTCCCAGCTTTCATTCCCCCATCCCCAGCCCTTGAACCTTTCTGTATGAGGTTTTTCTTATATTGAATGCATGGGCATTTCTTGTGCATCAGAGTACTAAAAGAATCAATGCTTACCATTTGCAGCTTCAGGGTGCTGGAGCCAAGAACTTTGCAGAGATCCCTGATTTTGTCCATGATGCAGTACACGCCGACTCCACTTTGGGGAGAGATGTCGATGATGTTCCTGGGATAGATTAGACACCAATGCTCCGGGCCAGTCCTTGAGTAGAATAATAGCTCTCCCCATTCTTTTAATATTCTGCTACAGACAGAACTGCTGTGTTTAAAAATAGCATTTATTTTTATAATGGAGAAAGAGAAACAGTACCAAATACTTAAGAGAAAGTAGTCCAGGCAGACTTTGTGTCCAGAGGAAACTGTAACACTCATGGGATTTTGCCAATTAAAAAAACGGTTTGGGGGACCAGTGAGGTTGCTCATCAGGTAAAGACACTTGCTATGGAGCCAGACAACCCAGGATTGAAGCTTGGCTCACGGAAAAAGAAGGAAAGGACTGACCACAAGAGTCCTCTGACCAACACATACACTCACACACACAGATATACACACAGACACACACACACACAGATATACACACATACACACACAGACACACAGACACACACGCACACAAATACACACACACAGAGATACATACACACAGACACACATAGACACACAGACACACATAGACACACAGACACACACACAGACACACACAGAAATATACACACCCACATACACAGACACACACATACAGATACATACACATACACACACAGATAGATACATACACGTACACACACAGACACAGACACACACACATATACACACAGACACACACACATACAGACACACACACAGACATACATACACACAGACACACACAGATACACATATACACAGATACACACAGACACAGACACACACATATACGCACAGACACACACACATACAGATACACACACATACACACACACAGACATACACACAGAGACACACAGACACACAGACGCAGACATACATACACACACAGACACACACACACATACATACACACACACAGACACACATACACAGACACACATACACACAGAGACACACAGACACACACAGACATACACACAGAGACACATAGACACAGACACACACACACACACACACACACACCATTGCACGCTCTGTCCACACTAAAATGGAACTAACACTTTTTAGCAATAGTGTTTAGACGGATGGTGTTACTTCTTGCACTGCCATTTATAGATCAGTTTCCTGGTGTTTTGTTCTGACTATTCCTAAGCACATTTGAACCTATGTGTCCCCAGTTATTTATGCTTATGGGATACATAAACTTTAAAATAGTATTTTGTTATTGTATGTGCATAGGTGTTTGTGTACTGTGTGCTAGCCCAGTGCTCACAGAGTCTAGAAGAGGCCATCAGATCCCTTAAAGCGGAGTTGCAGATGGTTGTGAGCCACCATGTGGTGCTGCAAATCAAACCCGGGTCCGCTGGGAGAGCAGCCGGTGCTCTGAACTGCCCAGCCATCTCTCCAGCCTCAAATTACATCAACTTTTAAAATACTTCTACCTTTCCACTTACAGGATGTAGGCTATACAGAATTGACACTGAGCTAACCTCCAGCCCTCCTCTTTTTATCTTAATGATAAAATACTTAACTCATAGATATTATGGCCATTGTGTGCTCTTGAAGTTGTCACCATTGTTTCCTGAAAATAGGCATTCGCTGGTGTCAGCACTTCCTGTATGAACTGCCTTTCCAGTGATGGGTATATCGGGGTGGCTTGTATCGTGACCCTAAATATTTGTGTTGCCTCTGGCTTCTCTGTGACATCATGTTTGGGTTACTTGGATGTTCCAGGAGTCCTCTAGTGACATATTTGGCCAGTTGTGTAAGTCGATAGGCCCTGGCAATTAAAGGAGGCCCTCAGCATTAAGCTGAGACATATTTTGTTGATGCTGCTGCTGTTGTTTTAAGGATGTGACTGCAGGTGTTAAGGGCTTAAAATGAATCACACTCTGTTCTCTTTTTCCTGCTGAGGGTTTAGTGCTTACTTCCTTATAAAGTTGTTACATAAGTCATTGTCTTCGGCTGAATATTCAGTGGTCATCCACTTTTATATTAGCTGTAAGAAAACCTTCCTGTATCTTAATGCTCCTCCCTTCCTGTACCATATTATAAGCTAGTCTTAGAGTGAGGCATCAGTGTTACCTTTGCCCCTTTTTGTTGTAACAGCTCCCTTCAATATTTAAACCTTCCCTCTTGGAAGAAAACTACTTTAAGGCACAGGATCTTAAAGAGGAGTTTAAAATAAAAAAGCCAGGATATTTTGAGACAGGATGTCGAAAGGGAGGTGAAGCAACAGAGGAGGTGGTGAGAGCAGAAGGAACCTCCCTCAGACACAGGATGTTCACGGTGCTGAAGCAACTGGCTGCTCTAGGAAGCTGAACATCCATTCTACCCGGAGAGTAGACAACGCAAAGGCTCCACCAAGCCCCAGAAGATGGTCAGGTTCACCAGGCCCCTCCCTCCCAAGTTTATAGAAGTAATAAGGACTGTGGAAGGACTGGCAGACTAGCTGAGCTGTGGCACTGAGGCTCAGAGCAGCTGAGGTACCTGGAAAGGGCCCTTCCCCACGCCTGCTGAGCAGCTGCAGGCTGTGCCAGTGTACTCCTGTTTCCCCAGCTTGTCTGAGCTGTAACCCTTGTTTGGGTGGGCTTTGGTGGTGCACTGGGAGCTGTTTCTGTTCCCATGAGTAATCCTCATCCATCTTCCTATCAGTAACCCCAGTACAACATATTGGTTTACTAGTGTGGCCTTTTGTCAGGCATTGGTTCCCTATCTGGGGTGGATAGACATTGTGATGGTCTGTATAGGCTTGCCTCAAGGAGAGGTACTATTTGGAGGTGTGGCCTTTTTGGAGTGGGTATGGCCCTGTTGGAGTAGGTGTGTCACTGTGGGTGTGGGCTTAAGACACTCATCCTAGCTGCCTGGAAGTCAGTCTTCCACTAGCAGCCTTCAGATGAAGATGTAGAACTCTCAGTTCTTCCTGCACCATGCCTGCCTGGACACTGCCATGCTCACACCTTGATGATAATGAACTGAACCTCTGAACCTGTGAGCCAGCCCCAATTAAATGTTGTCCTTATAAGACTTGCCTTGGTCATGGTGTCTGCTCACAGCAGTAAAACCCTGACTAAGACAGACGTTTATTCACATTGTCACAGAACGGTTATCATGGCACACCCAAATATTAGAAACGTAAATGTAACTAGAAGAAATAGCACTCAAGAGACACCCATATTCCCTGAAAGTCAACTCTTCCGCTTGTCTGTATTTCTCTTTATGCAATATAAGCTGTCTAATCACAAGGTTCTTTTTGTTCTGCGGATGTTGTGCTACTCAAGAAGCATTGAAGCTGATCATAGGCTAGTCACCATGGAGTCGGGAGTGTTTTGTCTTTGCTGGGTCTGTCTAGCTTACTTACACATCCATAGCACTGCAGATCTGCCGAGACTGCAATGCCTCCCTGACATGTTGATTGCACGTCATATCCCAGCTGGTACAGAGCAACTTATTCTGTAAGGGGCTGGCCTTTTGCTCTATCATAATTGCTGAGTGTCACATAGGTTTGATGGAAATGGATGTCGAACGGTTGTCTATGGGGAGCTCTTGATAAAGACGTGGAATTCAAGCGCAGACTCTGCCTGTAAATTCAGCAGCACCGGCATCTGGTCATCTATCATCATTTAGTCAACGAGGAAGATCAAAACAACTTTCCATCCATCATATCTATTTCCCTATGCTCCAGAGTGAATTAAATTGTATTTAAACAACCTTCATCTTGTAAGATTTATATGCTCTAAAAGCAAATGGCACTTCTTCATCAGGTTGCTTCTTTCTGTTTATGGAATTAAGATCTTAAAACTTGTTCTGGGCCATTCAGTATTTAGTCCATTGTTTTGCAACTTTCCATGGCTCACCCCCAAGTTTTATTCTCAACAGTGAGAATGAACATCAACCATACCGGTAGAGCAAGGGAAATGTATGGACAAGATCAATGGTATCAAAATAGTAGCGTATTACTATATACTCATGATAGCAATTCAGATAACTTGGTTCTTAAGCTGAGCCCCAGTAGCCATTCGGTCGCCACAACAGGGCCATGTAGATGACTTCACCAGGATAAAAGAGAAGCATGCTCTCTCCCTTTTGAGAACAGTTGTTTCTTGTTTTACCATATATTTCCCCTAGAAGTTTTATATAGATTTGGTGAGTCTTATCAGTATCTCTTGAGTACTTACGCCAGAATGAAAGGATGGCCATTGGCTTCTAGAAGTTACTGTTTTGATGTTGAGTGTTGTGAGCACTTACCTATAGGTAACAAGAGGAAAGAGACCTCAGTGTGTCTAAGCTTCTCTCCAGCACACACAGTTTGAGGAGCTGCTGAAAAATTGATTCATGAACATTGTCACCTTAGTTAATTTGTACATCTGTAGAGGCAAAATTGAAATACTTAAGGTTTTCTTTCTTCAAAAGAAATAAGAAAATTCAACAACAAAAAATTATGCATTATCTTGATGGACTATCTTGGTATAAAAATCTTACATTTTAAGCAGGATTAGATCTAGTCTAAGGTGATGATGGGCACAGAATCATGTAGAATATATTTATATTTAAGTTAAAGAAGTTCTTTGTTTTCCTCCTTGTTGTCTTTACTATGCTGAGTTAATCAGCTGTCTATTGAGTAACAAATACTTGAGGTAACCTATACAAGGGCGAAAGAGTTTTTCAGGTCATGTTTTCAGAAGGTTCAGTCTATGGTTGCTTGGTCCTCATGCTCTGGGCCTGTGCATGAAAGCAGGAGTGTGGTTGTTAGGAAACAATGTGAGAGGGAGAAGTCAAGGGTTCAGGTGTCTTCTGTAAGTCCTCAGTTACCTGCCTTTCCATCTACTGGACTCTGTCACTCTTACCTGCTAGCATGTATACATTGAGGCTAGCGAGCCTTGAACATGTGCTCTTTGTGTGATATTTACAATCTGGATTGGGACAGTGTGTCACAAATGAGGGCTGAAGATGCTTGTTCATGCTCTAGTCATTATGTCCTTATCCCAGGATCACACGTGCTAAGGGGACAGTGTGTGTGGTGAGGCATATGGACTGGCTTAAAGGAGGCATCTGGAAGCAGCCACATGATAATTCTACTGGGGTTTTGTTTTCTTTGGCCAGAACTTGCTCGTGGAAATACTTTTCATCCAGAAAAGTCTGAAAATTTCACATCTTCTGGTCAACGAGAAGTCCAGCTGAACTTAGGGTATATCACTATACCTGAATTTAATAAACTATAGGTTTTGGCTTATATATGCTCCAGCCAGGGAGGGGCACTATTAGAAGGTGTGGCCTTGTTGGGGTGGGCATAACCTTATTGGAGTAGGTGTGGCCTTGTTGGAGCAAGTGTGGACATGGGCTTTAAGACCCTCATCCTAGCTGCCTGGAAGTCAGTATTCTGCTCGAAGCCTTCAGGTGAAGATGTAGAACTCTCAGCTCCTCTCTCCGCATGCGTGCCTGGATGCTGCCATGCTCATCCTTGGATGATAATGGACTAATCCTATGAACCTGTAATGGACTGAACCTCTGGCCCTGTAAGCCAGCCCCAACTAAATGTTGTCCTTATAAGACTTGCCTTGGTCATGGTGTCTGCCCACAGCAGTAAAACCCTAAGACACCCTAGTAGTTTAATTGAAGATGTAGGTTCTGTTTTGAGACTGGATATTCCACATAGACCAGCCTCTTGGGAAAGCCATCTTCTCCCCGTCACAATCTTCCCAATGCTACACTCTCCATAGGTGATGCAATAAAACATTTGGGGTTCGACTACTCTCCCCGCCCCCCGCCACCCCTCCATCAGTCTCTCAGTGTAGTCCATTCTATCGTCTGTAAACTCTCCTCGGACCTTTCTTTTTAACCATGAGCCTAGAGAATTACTCTGTACCTTTGTAATTTCCCCCGGAAAGTTTCTGTATCACAGCACGCTTAGCACCTGGATTTATTGTTCAGTGACTTCTGCTGTTTCTTATTGGAAACAAATGGCTCGATTCATCAGAAAAGTCAACTTCAGGCCTCCGAAGGGTTTCTGGGGTCATGGCTTCTGACTGGGCCCGTGGCTCAATCGGCCTCTGCACATTTGTTCTCAGGCTGAGAGAGGAAAGGGACCCCAGAAGCTTTGATGGTTCATTGCCTGCTCACCCATCCTTAGGCTGCCTTCAACCTCAACCATGTCCTTTGTTCCTCACGGCAGAACACCAGCCTCTTTCCTCTGTCCCCACACCACCTTGGGTGCCTCCTATGGCCTCCACTGACCAAGCCAGCTCAGTCAATCAACAAGTTCTCCAGGGCAGGAGTGAGGACTGAAAAGGAAAAAGACAATTAGACAACATTTAACAGGACTCCAACCTGTTCTGAGGCTGAGGCAGATGTTTTATTTTCCAGTCTGCTTTCATACTACTTTAATTGCATGCAGAATGATAAGATCAGTTCTGAGTCTAGGAACAAGCAAGCTGATAAACACAATCCTGTAAACCCCTTTCTGAGGGCTGGTCAGGATGACCAAGATGAAAGGACTGACACACATGCTTCCACTGAGCCTGCTCTGAGCTTTGCATTAACTCTAATGTGAATGTTCTTAATCAAGGCCCATTCCCTGAGCCCAAGCCCAAAGCCAGATTCCTGCCCTGGGCTTCTTTCTTCTGATCTGATAATGTCAAATTCCCACCAAGTGTCTAGAAGCAAGGGGCCCTAAAAGGCTCTCTACACTCCATAACAGCCTTTCACCTGGCTGGGTACTGGGAAGCTCAGACTGGGAAGTTCCTACCTGAGCCGGGGAACCAATCTCTGGGTTACTTTGTAGGTTGTTCTCATTAGCCTCTCCCTGGGCTTCTTAGGCAGCCAGCCCTGGTGCCTTTGGGTACAGGTAAGGGTTACACATGCCTCTCAGGCTGTTGTTCATGCCCCTGTCTTAGTTAGGGTTTCTGTTCCTGGGAAGAGACACCATGATCGTGGCAGCTCTTATGAAGGAAAAAGTTCCACTGAGGCTGGCTTACAGCTTCAGAGGTTTAGTCCATGTCTTAGTCAGGGTTCCTATTCCTGCACAAATATCATGACAAAGAAGCAAGTTGGGGAGGAAAGGGTTATTTGGCTTACACTTCCACATTGCTGTTCATCATCAAAGGAAGTCAGGACTGGAACTCAAGCAGGTCAGGAAGCAGGAGCTGATGCAGAGGCCATGGAGGGATGTTACTCACTGGCTTGCTTCCCCTGGCTTGCTCAGCTTGCTCTCTTATAGAACCCAAGACCACCAGCCCGGGATGGCACCACCCACAATGGACTGGGCCTCCCCGCCCATCACTAGTTGAGAAAATGCCTTACAGTTGGATCTCATAAAGGCATTTCCTCAAGGGAGGCTCCTTTCTTTGTGATAATTCCAGCTTTGTCAAGTTGACACACAGAACCAGCCAGTACAGACCATTATCATCATGGCACGGTAGGAATCATGGTAGTGTGCAGACAGACATGGCGCTGGAGGAGCTAAGAGTTCTAATTCTTGATCCACAGGCAGCAAGGAAAGACTAAGACACACTAGGCCTAGCTTGAGCACCTAAGACCTCAGAGCCACCCTCCAACAAGGCCACACCACCCCAAGACCACACCCACTCCAAGGCCACGCCTACTCCAACAAGGCCACACTTCCCAATAGTGCTACTCCTTATGGGCTGAGCATTCAAACACATGAATGTATCAGGCGGGGCATCATATCTATTTGAAACACCACAGCACCTCAAAAAGTAAAAGTTCCCAGCCCTATTATACACACACACACACACACACACACACACACACACACACACACACACACACATATACACATATACACATATACACATGTACATACATATGAGGGCTCTGAACTGTTGATAACTTCCAGTTTGACTTTCACAGCCAAATATCCCTCTCTGATTTTGAATTCAATGGCCTCAAGCCCCTTTGTAGCGACCTAGTGCCTTAATTTACATGCGTCAGAGGCAGCAGAGCCTGGAGAAGAGAGAAAGCTGTCCTTTGTTTCTGTGCAAAGCTTAGCGAGGGCAGAATGTGCGTGCAGCCTGCTCACTGCATGGTAGCTCGGCTTTAAATGTGACGGTGCTATATCTCATAGATCTGGAAGCTAGTTATAGAACTGGGATTCTGTGTATACTCTGTATACTCAAGCCTAATTTTATAATTATGCTTTTATTAATATTTTAAATACTAATCAAGATTATCATGTAAGCCTGTCAACAGGTGGATATTTCAGAGTAGAAGACAGGCAAATCTGAATTCTAGCAGATATTTAAATTTTATCAAAACTATGGCAAATCTGGGTTCTAGTAGATATTTAAAGTTCATCAAAATTATTTTTTATGAAGTGAAGCTGACTTGAAATATATATGTATATGTGTGTGTGTGTGTGTGTGTGTGTGTGTGTGTGTGTGTGTGTATGTTGGTTCATAAAGAGGAGAAGATGTTATAGAATTCCACCATGTCTTATAAAGGTTCTACTAGCATCAGGGTTCTCGGGTTGCGTTGTGCTATTACAAAGTTCAATTAAAAATAGTCTCCTGATAGCTTTGAGGGCTTCCTGGGGAAAACATGAATTCTCTACAGAGCAATACTTTCAAATTCATTAGGACAAGAATTTCCTCTCTTCCTCTGGAGCTTTCTTTCGGCTTCAGCGGGAGCTCTTGTTTTAGCTGCAGAGCCATTTTGTAGCAGAGACACTTAAAGCTAGAGATCCACATAACTTGAGGTGTGGGATAGGTGATATTAACCACCAGATGACTGGTGATAAATTAACCACCCAGTGATCAGCGATTTTAACCGCTGAATGGGCCTCCACCCATCAATCCCACATGGGAATGAGGATCTAGCTTCCTGATCTTAAAACCTCTACACTTAGAAATTTGAGACTGAAATAAACTGAGGAGCCCTTACAGTGGTAAGATGTGCTCTAATCCTAGACTCCCGTGCACCCCACCCGGTGTGTCTGGTTG
Organism: Rattus norvegicus; assembly: GCF_021556685.1. Classification (NCBI taxonomy): domain Eukaryota; kingdom Metazoa; phylum Chordata; class Mammalia; order Rodentia; family Muridae; genus Rattus; species Rattus norvegicus. The sequence continues at coordinate 122,282,695 of NC_141542.1, read as the reverse complement.
TTACAGTGTGAGGGCAGGTGTTGACAGCTTGGTAAGAGGTGTCTGCCTGGTGCTCTTAGGGGCTCTGTGTGGTCAATGCTTAGCTTGGGCCAGCCCATCCATGATGTCTTCTATCGACCCATTTTTAATTATTTTTTGCACCTGCTGGGTATCTGACACTGCCTGTGGGTGACCAAGAGCCATGCAGAAAGGAAAATGTATAGTGTCTAGTAGGTCCTCCAAGACTCTGGCTGTTGGATGCATTGTCCATGAGTGGCCATTCAGGGTACCATACATTTCTCTTGGGTTAGTAAGTGTAGCACTCGTGCTTGCTTGTTTGGGTCTTCCCCGGTGTCCCTGGTGCTTGTTTCTCTCATACACACCATCTCTATGCTCTGTGGTGCGCCTAGGTGGCTTTCCCATGAGCAAGCATTCTGCCCTGCCCCCTTGGGTTGAAAAGAACCTTCTTTGGATTACAGATCACATTCACTTTGCTTCCTTACCCTCCAACCTTAGCGCGCAGTGGGGGTTGGATACAGGGAGCATGGTGCTTAGTGACAAGACATCTTTCATGTGTCCCTGTGGTTACTCATCCACACCCTCCTTGCTGCTCTTCTGTGGGGCCCTGTGTCCTGCTCTTAGAGGGCAGCCCCCTGTCTTGGCTTCTGTTTACTGCTCTTCCTTGGCCCCTTCTGCTGGTTTTTCTATAACTGTACAAATATCTTAAATATTGAGATTCTTCAAGTGCTCAGCTTGCACGCCCCTCGAAGTACTGTTTTGCCTAGTTCTGCCCCATATTGACACGAGAAAATGTCATTTGACCATACGTAGTCTTCCTGGCTGACCTGCCATGGTCTCACCATTAGATGTATTTTACTTTTTAATCTAGTGAAAATCAAGTGAACTGGGGAATGTCTTTTTGCCCAGTTACATTAGCTCCCTGTGGCCAGTCACACAGTACCAAACAGCCCTGATATCAGGGAAAAATTCCGGGGACCGGAAGGCTGTCAGGTCTTGAGGGTTTGGGCGGTCTTCCCTTCATGACCACTCACACGTCAGCACAGTGTTGGAAGCATAGTGTCTGCACAGCACCAGAAGCCTTATGTGTTTCATGCTTAGTGTGTGGACCATGGATGAGTGAAGGTTGCCAGGGCGACTGAAGCAATTTATAACCTGCCTCTCAACCTGTTTACTTGTTGGCAATTGGCCCACTCAGAGCGCCCATAACTCACTGTTCTGAGTTCAGACTGTGGTACTTCCCCTCAAAAGTTCTTAGCACAGGGATGGCACACTGGATGTGCTTAGTAAGAGTTCGTTGTGTCTGCACATCACACCTAAACATGCGTGCTTCTCAGTCATGCTCTGTGGCAAGAGGCAGGCACCCCACCACCACCAACACACACACACACACACACACACACACACACACACACACACACACACACACCTACCTACCTCTTGGTTGTGTGGCCATAGTAAGGTGCACGGTTTTCGGGAAGGGAGCATCAACCACTCTGGTTGCAATTTTCCCCCCCTGCTCACAATTTCCATGTGGAGCAAATGCTTGTCACTGCCTTCTGGCGATGACCCGGAGGGCTGGTGGTAATCCACGGATAGATTTCCTTTTTAACCTTGGCAGCAAGGAATTTATTTTTCCGAGTCCAATATCCTTTATAATTTGATTTTATGTTTTGAGACAAGGTCTTATTGAGTCGCCCACGTGGGACTTAGATGCCCAATCCTTCTGCTTCTCCTGCACCACCACACTGACGCCTTTAGAGATGCTGGTCACTGATGTTTTCAGTGGATAAAACCACACAGCCGCTTCTATGGCTGCCTCGAAGCGCTGTGTGTGGTTACCCCTGACAGATCTGTTCCTACAAGTGTCCTAACCTTTAAGATTGGCACTCTAAAATCCGAGGAAGTTTTCATTTCAGAAGTTGTCCCTGCCTCTGATGAGATGAGTTTCAGCCGGCAGGGTTCCATTGTGGAGGAGACCATGAATTCCTGAGGTACAAATGAATCTCCCCCGCCGGCTTTGCCTCAGCAGATGCAGGGCTGGCGGGCTCCATGCCCTATAATTGCTTTCATCAGTTCCCTAGGGCAACAGCCAAATTACAGATCCCAGGGGAGGAAGTGCTCCTGCCGGGGAGTTCCTGTTTATGGGGATGGCTGTACAGCCATTTATCAAGAACCATTGTTATCTGAATGTGTCACCTCCTGTTCTTCCTACCAGAGTTGTTGTTTTTTTGTTTTGTTTTGTTTTTTTAAAAAGGGGATATCTTGTAGGACTCAATTATTTATGTCACTAACATGTTGCTCTTCACGAGGATTCCTTGAGTTCGAGCATAGGATATATCTGGATTGAAAGCAGTAGGTAGAGATGTGCGGAAACTCAAGCACGGTCATTACCAGGAGAATGATGACACAGGGTAGCACTGCAAATGGATTCTGCATACAATGTTCATCGCCCACCTTCCAGGGCATTGCATCCTTAACACAGAGTGCTGCTAAGTTACTGTGGATGAGGCATTGCCGTTTCTAATAATTTGGCAAAGAATTCCTGCACAGGACATGGGGTAGATGGATTCAAATGGTTAGTTTTCTAGTACAGTGCACACACACACACCCCTGACATTTTTTCCTTCCTGTGAAATTGTGGAGGGACTCGGCCCCTCCTGTCCATTCACTTCTCCCACCGGCCGTTCACCCAACCATGCACTCACCACTTAGGATTAAGCAAATCAGTGAAGTAGAGTGGATTCTAAAAATGTTTCTTTGAGACACGCAGTTAAGTCTTTCTAAAGGATTTCTTTGGCTTGAAGGACATGCTGGGATTTTGTATTGTAGGTGAAGTCTGGCTCCGATGAAAGACTCGGAGCATGTGTGGGTCCTCAGTAGCCAGAAGGACGAGGGAAAAGCCAGAGATTGTAAGGAGTGTATATTTATAACGCTGCTAACAGTTTCTCCTGAGAGTTAAGGTTTAACTTTAGACTTAGACACAAGATGAGGCCGATGGACACAGGCACTGTCGCCTGTCACTTGGGTCCTCTGTCCTCCCCTCAGTTTTCATAGCAGGGTCCAACACAGTGGTTCACATCTGTAGTCCCAGCTGCTCCAAGGACTGAAGGAGAGGATTACTTCTGCTCAGGTCATGGAGGCCATTTTGACCAGGACTAGTGAGAAAAGGGAGGAGGAGGAGATATCCAGGACCAGGTACCATTGTTGTCTGACCTTTAAAATCAAATCTTAGTCTGAATGGATTACAGTCAGGAAAGGTGGAAAGACCAGAAATAAAAGTGGAAAGTACGATTCTGGAGTCGAATGGTATAAGGGAGACAGGGTGGGGGGGAGTTAAGGGGGAAGCAGCAAAAGGAGAATCCACCAAAATGAAATATATATATATATATATGTATATATACTATATACATATATATTTTCATATATGCATATATATATGAAAATCTGACATGGAAATTTAAGAATGTCTATTTTTTTCAAAAATCTTTAAGGTGTTATGATTAGAAAGGAAACAGTCCGTAATCTAATTCTGTCACTTGCTGCTTGTGTTGTCACTTAACTTCCTTTGCCTTTTTGGGTCTCATTTTTCTCAGCTACAAAAATGGGAGTGGTGATGCTTGTCTTACCCAGTTGAAGGTGTTGCTGTGAGGATGTTATGTGGTGATGTGCATGAGAGTGTGTGACACCCTGTTGTGCTCCGTGAGTGGGTCGGTTAACATCCTCACACCTATTCCCAACGCATGTTTAATGCAACCTTTCCGAGGTGGTCAAAGGACTGCTGGGTGAGCACCACAGTCGGAGAGTGGTCATTTTCGTCTCTAAGGGTTTACTGCCTGGTCATTGTGAAATGCTGAAGCTATGGAAGTGCACACAACTGCATGATGGATTCTGAATAATGTTATATACTTCAAGTTAAAAAAAAAAAAGGAATGAAGACTCAGAAGGACCTGGTGATTTAACAAATTAGACAAATGGGACCCTGGCTTTATCTGGGAGTGGAGACACCCACTAGGCTTCACCATTGTAGGATGGTGTATGCTGTCAATGACATCAGTACATGTGTCTTCCATATTTGGGACATAAGGCAGAGAAGGAGAAATTTTTATGTAGCATAGTAATTCCTTAATACGTTCTGGCCTATCGACCATTTTATAGAGAAATCCAAGCTCATCTTTTATCTTTTATCTTTTTTCGACTGTAGATTTAAACCACCTACACCAGCTAGGAACATTAATAATACTTTTATTTACATAAAAGTCCAAATGCATTATTCCATAGCTCCTTTTCTGGGCTTAGTGTGCTTTTCTCTGAGAAGCTTCCCGATCGTTCCGATGTAACTGCAGAATTCATCAGACAAATGGGCATGATTACTGCGAAATCAGGCTTCTTAGACTTGGCTGCAATTAGTGGGAGAGCATCATACTTAGTTGTGTTTTTTTTTCTTTTTTTTCTTTTTTTTTTTTTTATAGTTAGATTGATGGGAGAAAATCCTTTTTTAAATCCTGAAGCAGACTATATATTTAAAATAATTACTTAGTAAAGGTACAACTTCCAGGTGCAAAGACGGCTGCTGACACGAGGGATGGTCAGGATGCTCTCAGAATCTGGGCCTTTATTCTCCCCCAGTTTAGCTCCAGGGGAGCCATGAATGCAGAAGAAAGGGAATCAGTTTGAAATAGGCTCCAAGCCTGAGAGAGCTACAGGTCGGACATCATGTGGGCTGGTGTGGGCAGCTAGGGTGAGGATGCAGTCGCCAGGGCTGAAAAGGGGGTTGTTACCCTTCCAGAATTTTCTCAAGCATGCCTGGGCCAACTTTGGACACTAGGGTCACATGTCCACGGAAGGCAATCATGTGCCTGGAATTGTTGGGAGGGATGTCATCACCAAAGCTGGAGTTGTCGGACGACTTCTAAAGAATTAAAAATCTCCCCACAATGGCACAGATTCATGACAACCAAACCTAAGAGCCACATGTTTACGGATGGCATGGTTTGGGCGCAACTATCCAGCTGAGTCACAGGTCCCCTGAGCTCAGGAGTTGCCTGTGAGATGGGAGTCAACATCCTATACCACGTCCACCTGTAAGGTCTTTTCAGTTCATCCTGCGGGGGACCAGGCTGTCTTTGGGCACCTGTAGACATTCCCACTGCTAAAAGGTTCTCTGTTTTCTCTAGCTGGCTACCACATTTCTCCTTGACTGTCCTCAGTGGGGCTGCTGAGAAAGGGCAGAGGAGCTAGGCGGATTTTGGTATCATCCAGGGCAGCCTAGATAGCAAGAGGAGTGCGGTCCACCTGTTGGGCCCACCCTGGGATTGCACAGCCATGTGGGGAAGCTCTTGACCTTATGCACAATACCAAACTATGCCAGAGCCACGCCTCCTTACAGCTTCCAGGGAGAAAATGAAGCAGTCATATTCAAGGTCTCTGTCAGAATCATCCTTGTACATCTGTGATTCCTTATCTGAGGAAACCCCTGGGCTAGCATGGTAACTCTCAGGCTAGACCCTTATATGATCTTAGGAGGCACTTGGGACATGGGGAAGAAATCCAGATTCCAGGGGGCTTCCATAGTATTCTCTAGACACCCCCACTTTGGTCTCCTTTCCACACCTACTCCTAGTTTCTCAAGTGTAATTTTCTTCTTCCCTGTATGAGTTTTGTCATCCAAGTTAAAACTAGAGTATTCTTAGTAAGAGTCAATTATAAGACTCTCTTAAAGCCGTCTCAAGATAAGGAAAACCAAATGTGTAAGCTATCAGTCCGCAAATGTCTGCAGATTTGGGGCACATAAACCTGGGGCAGAATATCAGATTCTGACAAAATCATTATCAATTTGCCTGGAAGGCATGTGAACAGCCAGGATATTTCAGAGCAAAGGCTGCTGGGTAAGGATTTTTACCTGGCGGCCCTGGGAGGTACTGAACTAAGGAAACCAATGGGCAGGAAGAAGGGTTCTGCTGGGGTTGGGGATTTAGCTCAGCGGTAGAGCGCTTGCCTAGCAAGCACAAGGCCCTGGGTTCGGTCCCCAGCTCCGACAAAAAGAAAAGAAAAAAAAAAAAAGAAAGAAAGAAAAAGGGTTCTGCTATTCTCTAAAGAGGCCTGAGGAACAATGCAGGGAGGGCGACTTTCAAGCATATTTTAGAAAGTCTTGGGTAAAATAAAATACTGTGTCCTGCCCTTTTCTACCAGGACACCTTATAGGGCCCTGTTCCTCCATTGAATCTAGATCTATGTAAACAGCTTACTGGTTGCACTCACAATTTATAGAGCCTCCTACTTCAAAAGACCTTCCAAATCCTCAAAAGATACTACTGAGGTCCAAACCATGCCCTCGAGCTTTTGCCATGAGGGAACCAGCCAGCCAGTCTGCTGAGCGCTAGAGTCTGTGAGGAAAGTATGCTAAATTTTCATTTCCTGAGGGCTGGAGAAAGGCTCAGGGCTTACAGAGGGCTGGTATTTGATTTCCAGCACTGCATGTGACTCCGGTCTCAGGGGCTTCAACACCCCCTTCACTCTAGGGAGTCAGGCAGGCACATGGTACACAGACAATTAGGCCGGATAAACGCTCATAGGCATTAAGTCAAAGAAGGTAAGTAAATAAATATTTCGTTACTTTCTATTCATTTTAGTTAGAATGTTGCATGTGGCTAATAAGTCACAGAGAACAGTTTACTCTGAGTGAGGTAAATGTGACACACAGGGCACAGAACATGTCATTGCTGGGGTAGCTTTCTTTTTCCTTATGTCTGTATTGGATGTGGAGGGGCTGGCTGCCTGTTGCCTGCCCACCCACAGCCTAGTTTAGAGAGAGTACTTCACTCAGTTTGGCCCTGAACTTGCTGTGTAACTAGCCGTTAGCTCACAACCCTGCTAGTTCAGCCCCAGAACACGGAGAACTGCAGATTTGTAGGGAGTGCAGCCAGCTCTATAGCCGCAGTAAACCCAGCTACACAGTTCTCTGCCTTCTCTTGTTAATCTCACCCTAAGCAGTAGAGACAGATGCGGATCCCAGCAGCGGTAAGAAGGTGATGGATGAATTCTTTGTAGATCAAAGACCTTCGCTGCAGCCTCCATATGACTCAAAGAGCAGGAGGCCAAGTTGTCTTAGGAACCCACAGCCTTCCTTTCCATTTTGGGACATCCCCAGTAGGGCTAACCCCACAGCTAGATGTCCTGGAAAAACCTTTAGATGGATTTACCAGTGTTTAACTCAAGGATAATTTTAGAACTCTTCCCTTCATCTTTCCATATCCACGGTCTACGTCTGCTCTGGGCGAGAACTCTTTTGTCACTTACTCATGCCGGGAGCTTTTTAGGTTGTTGAGTTGTTCTTATCTGCCCAGACAGGTCCCCCAAATGGTTTTACAAAGAGTTGGGAGCCCAATGGGGACAGAGCCAGCTGGGGTGGGCCAGGGGCTACTGGAGAGGAAACGGGGATAATGTGTATCTCTTCCCCTTACCCCATTGCAGCTCCATTTACTTGGCAGAGCCACCCACTGTTTCTGTTGGCAGCATTATTGCAAGCTGTGTGTGCTAAAAACCACCATTTTTCTTTGTCAAGCTGTTTTGACAGGGATTTTTTTCTCTCTCTCTTTAAATAGTAATAGCTCATTAATTGCCTTGCTCCCTATAATCCAGAACTTTTCTTGGTCTCCTTATGTACCATGGGATATCAAAAGCTATAAGCCAATATTTTGGGGGGTGAGGGTGGGGTGAGACTATGTATATGTCTAAAAACCAAAACACAAAACAGGTTACATAGGTTCAAGTGGCATACGGCTGTGTGTCTCCTATCACGAATGTAGTTAACAGAAGGCCTGGTCCAGTCCTCAAAGTCTGGCTGAAACCCACGATGAGACAATGGAGACAATTTGGCACTTTTGGGATCAGATGCCAAAGATGGGTTAACCAAGTCTTGCACTCTGCTGCTTCTCCCTCGTATATGCACGTTCTCTGTCTCCTTGGTAGAGATGCTCAAAATCGACGGTCTCTGGAATCCCTAGAGTTAAAACAATTCTACTTTTAAGTGAAATAATTCCCCTCCCAAGGCTTGCCCTGCCTCTGCCTCACCAAGCATTTAAAATCACCATTTACTGCAAGTCAGATAAAAGCCTGTGCTTGCAGACACCCGAAGGTGCCTGCCATCTACCCCATCAGGACAGGTAAACGCTGGTTAATGCACCTTTTCTGCCTCTTAAGCAAAGTCCTTATTCACTTTGGGTTTTAAGGCCTGGCATCACACTGGGTAAGCATTTCCCAGCATAAAATAGTCCTAGGTTTTGCTGGGGGAAATTAGAAGTAGAGGATGGTTTTATGATTGAAGCTTATTTTTCTCCTGTTGTAACTTTAGTAACGGTAAAAGGAAATGCCGTGGGGTACGTTTCATCCTGATAAGCTGCATTTTAATCAATATCCTTTGTTCATTTGGAAGTTCTATTATTTTATTATTATCTTAAAATGAGCATTCAGGTGATGCCTAAGCCTCTTAGTCAATCAAGCTTGTTAAAGGGGATTTTGTAACATCTTTTTACATTGCTGAGTCTTCCTCCAAATTACTTGGTGGGATTAGCCTTCTTTGTTACTAATTTGGAAAGCCACCTGTCTGGTCTCTGGCTCTGCAGAACATGGGAATAGTAGTGTCTACAGGGTAGATGTAGCTGCAGAGAGAAGAACACTCCATTGCAGGTTCTGCCTAGGTAGCCGAGTAGCTCTTAGACGGCCACTGGAAACCATTTCTGCTGCCCATTTGGGGTCTTCCCCTCCCCTCCATTATCCATTGTATGCCTTCTTCAGATCCCTCTCCTGCTCACTTTCAGAGGTTTTCTTTCTCTATACTCATGTGCTAGCTCATTACAAGTTCACTTCACTTTATTCTTTATTTCTAAAAGAGTGCACACCAAACTAACTCCCCCAGGGTCAAGCCTTTAGATCCCCCCAGTTGAGCCTTTGAGGCCAGCAATGAGGATAGATACAAAGGCCCTGGGCATACACCGAGAATCACGTTGGGATCTCCTAGTAGCTACAGTAGATCCCAGCTCCCAACAGGTACACATGAAACTGTGCTTGTCCCCTGATCCCAGTGAGATTTTCAGGGTTGTTTCTATAGGTAGGTATCATGGGCAGAGGAGAGCTAGGGGGAGCTTGGAGGGTGAAGAAAGACATCCCGGGTCAATCTGCAAGGCCAATATCACTTGTATCCAAGCTCGCCTGTCCAGTAGAATGTACTGATTCTGAGACTTTGAGCCTGTGTAGCTTGGCTGCTGGGTCTTCCTCAGAGGCAAATCTGCTATTTCAAATCCTCTGTTAGAAGTCTCACCTTTGACTTCTCTCTGGTCTATCTCGAACAGCTCTAACTGTTGAAGACAGCTCTACAAGTCCACATCTTAACTGGCCTTTCTTTGTTCCTGCGTTGAACTTGACTTTACACTCCCACCAATGATTACTCACTTCTTGCCGTTCCAGTACCACAGCTGTAACCTCTGCTTTTACGGCCATGTTGCTCCAGGAAAATGAGTTTGTGTCTTGGAATTTTGAGCTATCATCTGCAAACGAATGGAGCTAGGGAGTCTTGGCTCACAGGAATGTGCATTCGTGTGAGTCCATTTGGGTGAGGGCGTGTGCATAAATGTGTGCTGGGGAAAATACGACACTGCATTCCTTATTGGCTTTAACTCATTTCTTGAAACAGAATTGCTCTTTGGTCTGGAACTTTCCCTCATTAGCCTGGGGTTTACCCACTGGGTTAGGGTTAGCCAGCCAGTGAGGCCAGGGGATGTGCCTAGAATAGTTACAAGGTACCTGTGATACTTGTGAAGACATAAATTATCCTTTGATGTGATTGACACTTACACTGCCCAGGATTCCTCTTGGTAGCAATGTGGCTTTGTTCTTTATGTATCTATTCTCTTGGGAATGAAGCCACAGAATGGACAGAAATGAAGTTAGGGAGTAGAACTCCATCCCTCTGCAGAGGTCAGAAGGGGATGGAGCTGTCCCCTGATGACTGGACTTTGCTTCTCTTCCTCCTCACAGTCAGTCAGAAAGTCAGTGTAGGGATGTGAGGTGGATCAGCCGAGCTAGTGGAGAGAACTCGCTCTAATGCTTTGGCAAGCAATGTGGCTGTGCATGTGGCTGAGGGATGCGATGTTCTTAAGCACGCTGCCCGTGGCTTGGTTTCATGTGTCCTCCTCTCAAT